>NW_015643640.1:1234301-1256821 GCF_001515625.1 Sinocyclocheilus rhinocerous | reverse complement strand
TTTTTTTTTTGTATATTCCATGGATTTTTGGAAAGTTTCCGGAAATTTTGCAACCCTAGATATAAATAATATTTGTCGGGTTTTTTTTCTTCCCAGATCAAGAGCACTCACCTTCTCTGTCTGCTGGCTCACAGCTGTTCCGTACCTGCAATACGTCACGAAATGCTCGCAGTTATTCCATAATAAACTGTAGGGAATGTCTCCGACCAGTTGCTCTGCTCTCCTCGCCACTTCTTCGCTCGCCAGCGCGAGACACTTCACTTTCATATCCATATCGTTCACCAGAATCTGAGCACCATACGCGAAGTCTTCGACCGAGTCGACGCGTATGCTCGCGTTTCTGTAAATGCATCCTAAAATGAGTCTCTTGTTAGTGACGACTGGTTTAATGAGCTGTTTGTTGTTGGTGAGGACGGGCATGATGTCAGGCATCAGGTGCGCCACCCTGTTCTCGCCCAGACAGATGCCGTAATGAATGAAGAGAGTGCGCTGCACCTGCAGCAGGTCTCCTCTCCTGAGCGCCGGGCATCTCACAGGCTCCTCCTGCCACTGACTCTCAACAACATTCAAGTTTGAGAAAAGAAAGAACTTCTCAAATAGAAATGTCAGCGAGTCTAGCATTTTCATGACTTGTAGGCTTCACAGTCGATGGAGATTTTATATGTGGCACGTGCTTTAGCGCGGAGGAGGTGTCCTGGATTCTGATTGGCTGGACGGTTCATTCCCACACTAAACCACTTTCATGCTCTGCACTTGATTACTTAATGTTGTGCAGTTTTCGCAAATAAACAGTAAGCTTATTGGTAACACTTTACAATAACATTTATTGGAGGAGAAGAAAGAAAAGAATGCAATTAGCTATCAAATAGTTAGAAATCTTAAATAATAGGTTAGATTTAATTAAATACTCTTTATATATATATATATATATATATACACACACACACAAACATACATGTATATATTTAAAAAATTATATTATTTAAAAAAAAAATTATATTTATAATCATATGTAATTTATATTGTATATAAATATGTTATATTATATAAACAAAACATTTTTCTTTGATATATATACATGCATGTATGTGTATTTATATAGGCATAATCAATATACACAGTACACATGCATATATTATTTAAACAAAATCTTTTATTTTGGATGCGATAAATTTTTTATAAAGACTTATATTGTTAGAAAAGATTTCTATTTTTAATAAATGCTGTTCTTTTGAACTTTTTTTTTTTTTCATCAAAGAATCCTGGAAAAAGTATCACAGATATCACAGATTCTAAATAAATAAATAAACATAAAAAATACTATGAAGCAGCAAAAACTGTTTCCAGCATTGATAATAAATCAGCATATTAGAATGATTTCTGAAGATCGTGTGACACTGAAGACTGCAGTAATGATGCTGAAAATACAGCTGCGCATCACAGAAATAAATTACAGTTTAAATTATATTAAATTAGAAAAACGTTATTTTAAATTGTAATAATATTTTACAATTTTCATTTTTTTCCTGTATTTTTGATAAACTAAACACACTCTTGAAGAGCATAAGAGACTTTTTAAAAAAACATAAAAAATCTTACAGATCCCAAACTTTTGAACGGTGGTTCATAGAGAATAAATGTACATTTCATATGTGTTTAAACTGCCTGCAGACAACAGTGCATTGTAATTATTCATATACAAGAACTCGGTAACATCATTAAATGTGCTTGTTAACTACTCTGTTAACTAGATTGTTTAGTGTTTATAGAACTAAACATATACAGTATTTTGTGGCCACTATATGTTTCATACACATCTGTTTCAAACATGTGAAGAAGCTTATCTGGAACCGTGTCCCCGTCTGCTCAAAGCATGTTTTCAAGTCCACTTTGACTGATTTTGTAGTCTAGCCCTTAATTAGAAGCAGGAGCTGATTATCCTCCAGCAATACCACTTGCTGTTCTCACATGCACTGGTCGTCTCAGCATTTCTCCTGAGATTTCTGCAAACGCCGATGGAAGAAGTGACCTTAATTAGCAGCGGCGTGTTATCATCTGATAATCTTGAAATATTTTGTTCCAAGATCCATCCAGATCCTCTTTCTGTTTTAATCATTAGAGCCATTAGTCCAATCTAGTGCATGAAATCAGAGGAAACAGGAGAAGATACTGTCTGATGATCTCAAAAAGTTGTTTTCCATAACGATCAAAACAAAAGTCTATTCCTTTCATTATATGAATGCATTTTATAATTTTTTTCAAGAACTTATATACAATAAATCTTGGCATTCTTCTGTTCCATCCTCCTTCCATTTAGTTTATATTACAAAAGCAAGTAATGTATCTAGTTCGGAATCAATACTTAAAGAAAGTTTACCCCAAAAAACATCATTAGCGTACTCATCCTCAGACCATCCAAGATGTAGATGAGTTTGTTTCTTCATCAGAACAGAGAAGAGAAATGTAGCATTATATTACTTGCTCACAGCTGATTCCTTGTTAACATTTTTTGGACATCACATCAGTGAAAAGATGCGTGTTTGTAAGAAACAAATCCATCATTAAGATGTGGATTAGTTTCAGCTTTTGTCTTCTCCAGATGTTAACTGATGGACTGGAGTGCTGTGGATTATTGTGATGTTTTTATCAGCTGTTTGGACTCTCATTCTGACGGCACCCATTCACTGCAGAGCATCCATTGCTGAGACACTGACGCAATGCTACATTTCTACAAATCTGGACAGGTGGTAACAACAGGGAGGGAACCAATAAATCTCTCAAGGTATCTTCTGTAACAACTGAATACAAGCCAGTTTTGTTTTTCTTTGTTCAGCTAAGATAAGAGCTGGTCATGTGTCAATGTTATTACTACAGGCGTTTGGTTGTGATAACTCTTTATGTAAGCAGATTTCATTAAGCATAACTATTAAGTGCAATAGTTAACATATCACTGAAAAAAATTGTGATGCAACACAATTGAGATTTTTTATCAAAATAAATGTTTATGATCACATTCGTCGTCTTCTGTCTAAATCCCATGCATTACTCATTTGTAAAAATCTGTCAGTGCCTATTTTGAGTAGCATAGAAAACAGATAAATAATTATTGTCCATAATAAGTCCATATATTCTGTGTTGAATATTTGGCAGCTGTGATCAACAGGCAGTCTGAGGTCTGAAGGGCAGATGTGAAACGGTGGTCATTGCAGAACCACACTCGAAGTGAACTTACTCTGGCCTCGCTGCGACCTCCTCACTTACAAATCCACATTTACGGGATGCCAGATAAGAGTAGGCTACTCTTGAGAAAGAAATGCACTAGACTTAACTCTCACATTTTCGTGCATTCATTGATTATTGTCTCATTGCTATTGCCTTCCAGCCCTGTTTACAAAATTCCGAAAAGAATCTTGACGAGCAGAGTGCCTTGAAGTTGAGGACAGAGGAGTAGAGGTCTTCAGTAAATCAAATGGACAGGACACATAAACCTTATGCACATAAACAATCCCAATGGGACGCATTAGAAGCAGCTTGCTATTTTTCTGAATTAGTGAATACAATTAAAACTTGATTAAGTTACTGTGGTTTTGCATGTCACCTCAAGTCATGACGGTTCTGCAAACATCACAATGACAATGCATGACCAATAGTGACCACAAAACTAGTCTTAAGTGTCAATTTTTTTAAATTGAGATTTGTACATCATCTGAAAGCTGAATAAATAAGCTTTCCATTGATGTATGGTTTATTAGGGTCGGACAATAATTGGACAACTATCTGAGGAATCTGAGGGTGCAAAAAAATCTAAATATTGAGAAAATCATCTTTAAAGTTGTCCAAATGAAGTTCTTAGCAATGCATATTACTAATCAAAAATTAAGTTTTGATATATTTACAGTAGGACATTTACAAAATATCTTCATGGAACATGATCTTTACTTAATATCCTAATGATTTTTGGCATAAAAGAAAAATGTATAATTTTGACCCATACAATGTATTGTTGGCTATTGCTACAAATATACCCCAGCGACTTAACACTGCCTTTGTGCTGCAGGCTCACATATGTGATTTTGCGTTCAAGCCAACACTTTGAGGGATCCAAGTTTCTTTCCTTTTTTAATATTTAATATTAATTTGCTGATATTTCCAGACCAATACGCATTTTCATTGAGTCAGAAAAATATCTCAAATAAAAAAAAACAAGCCTCAAATTTATTAAGAAGCCCAAAATTGACCAAAAATATGCTGATAATATTTACATGGCCAAAAAGTAAGATGAAATTCTGATAGCTTGTAATGTAAATCAATGAGATGATCATTTTAAAATGCATATTAATATCATTATATTTCCAGATAATGTCTTAGTAAGATCATATTTAAATGTGTTTATGATCAATGCTCTGTAGTTTTTATCATGGGAGGCAAAACATATATTGCAATGCAATACGATGATATTCAAGAGATGCACAAATAAATGTTCATCAAAAGCCTGATTTTAGCCTCACATTTAAGCATGGTTTTCTAAAAAAAGAAAAAAATGATGTATGGATAATCAAGTAAAAGTTGCTTCAGACCAGTAATTACTTTACTTGCAAAAAGAAAAAGTATGCAGTGGATTACTCAGTTCAGGCCTTATATTAAATAACCTCAAAATGACCTCAGACTCTGTGTGCATTTCAGTACAGTTCAGACGGCAATGACCTCCCGTGATCGCTACAGTGGTGGTGACATTTCTTATCTTTTGTTTAAGAGACTGGAGAGCTGGCAGGCTGCATCTTGAGACTTGTGAAATGGAAGCAGCTCTCCATCTGGTTTTTAGAGAGGTTCAGGCAGAGTTTAGAGTTGTTTAAGTTCACAGGTCAGCTGTGCCTTATATCTGTCAGTTATCACGTTCAATATGGTTTCGTGCCATAAAAACGGGTCACAGCCTGGTCACTTTAATGACGCTATTGGCAGAGTCAGAGCTTCATGATACACCTAATAAACAGAATGAAGAAACCTTGTTGTGGACCTCTCTCTAGACCCACTGCCCCAGTAAACTCATCTGCTACAAAGCTGTAAATCCACAGTGAAGCAAGCTTGCATTTCAGTCGCTAAGCAATCTTTGTATTTTAAGATTTGTATTCACTGACACCGAATCCAGTAGTTTTATTAATAAGCTGAAAATCTGTTTTGTTCTAATGAAGAGCTTTCAGACTGAGATCAGTCTTCTTTCAGACACTCTTCACTGCTACCACAGTTGAAGAAGAAAAACAGAGCTGGCCTTTGCTTGACTCACTGAATCTTGTTTATCACTTGTTGTTTACAAGAGTTTAATCTTTTTAAACGGCAGCTAGATATCTGTGACCAAAGCCTTCATGCAGCGGTGCTGCAAAATGTGTTTTGGGAGTAAAATGCATTCAATGCACAGCTCAACATTATTCAATTGAAACATAGTCCTTCCAAAAAAAGAAAGAAAGTTTACCAGATATACAACTCTTTTAAGTAGGCTACAAGCTTGAATGATAATCTTGCATGTGTTATTTTCTAAGAATAAAAGGGGAAACCCTTTCTTCTAACATTAGATGGTCAAAAACAGTAGCCTGCACAAATGTTCAGTGGTTTTTGTTGTGATATTTAGAAAAATTTAATAGTTTCAGGCTACTGGGGCTCCTGAGAATTTGAATCCTGTCTGAACACTGCATTAAACCGACTTCTGATCATTCAATTCTGCATTGACACAAACATTGAAGCTTATTTTCACCCCTCTGCAAAAGCTCTGAAATAGCTACCATTTCTGTCTACCATAACTGCTCCCACTCCTAAATCCAACACACACACACACACACACACACACTCTCTCTCTTTCTCTCTCTCTCTCACACACACACACAGACAGACACACACTCTCTCTCTTTCTCTCTCTCTCTCACACACACACACAGACAGACACACACTCTCTCTCTTTCTCTCTCTCTCTCACACACACACACAGACAGACACACACTCTCTCTCTTTCTCTCTCTCTCTCACACACACACACAGACAGACACACACTCTCTCTCTTTCTCTCTCTCTCTCACACACACACACAGACAGACACACACTCTCTCTCTTTCTCTCTCTCTCTCACACACACACACAGACAGACACACACTCTCTCTCTTTCTCTCTCTCTCTCACACACACACACAGACAGACACACACTCTCTCTCTTTCTCTCTCTCTCTCACACACACACACAGACAGACACACACTCTCTCTCTTTCTCTCTCTCTCTCACACACACACACAGACAGACACACACTCTCTCTCTTTCTCTCTCTCTCTCACACACACACACAGACAGACACACACTCTCTCTCTTTCTCTCTCTCTCTCACACACACACACAGACAGACACACACTCTCTCTCTTTCTCTCTCTCTCTCACACACACACACAGACAGACACACACTCTCTCTCTTTCTCTCTCTCTCTCACACACACACACAGACAGACACACACTCTCTCTCTTTCTCTCTCTCTCTCACACACACACACTCTCTCTCTCTCTTTCTCTCTCTCACACACACACACACACACTCTCTCTATCTCTCTCGCTCACACACACACACACACACACACACGAAGCTCATAAAGATCATGTGTGACTCATAAAGCAAACAAACAAACACAAACACCTTTGTGTTCCTCAAGACCAGCTTCGTTATTCTCACATAAAAAGCTCCTGGAGACACATGTAAACAAACAAACAAACAAAAAATAAATAACCTATATGACTTCTCAGAAACAAGATTTTTATGTTTGCATACTTTCTCATTCATATTACTCATCAGTTTACAAGCTTAATAAAATAATATAATAAACATTTTTTTAAAAATGCATTGTAACTGATTACTATATTCTAATGTTAACATAAAAAATAATAATGTTATGAAATGACCCCAATTTAGTTTAGTGAAACGAATTTATTTATTTCATTGAGTTGAGTATACAAGTACAGCAAGTATACTAGCTTGAACAGCTGCAGATGTGCTTCTCTGTAACAGAGATCTGTATCATGGGATACTTTTGATGTGCATCGTCCCCTTGTGGTCGAGCTGGTAAAGACATGTTCAAAGTCTATGTCACCTTTGGTACTGATGTTTGTAGCTTTGAAAACACAGACAAGTATTGAGCAACAATATTAATATTCAAAGTGATTAAAATGTTTAGTAGAAACATTCAGTCATCAAATACTCAAAAAGTTTAAAATGGTAATAAACTGTTAAAATCAACAACAGTTACAAAAGTGCTTAATTAAGTAGGGAATATTTCATGCAAATAAATCCTTGATAATTAATATTATGCAAATATGGACGACCAATTTATTTAATTTCAGCTTTTTTAAATTGATTGATTGATTGATTGGATATTACCAGTAAAATGAAGAAAGTCATACATTTTTGCCTCAGTGGTTGGACCAGTTTATTAAGTAGTTTTTCTTTTTCTTTCTTTCTTTCTTTCTTTATCTACTAAATAGCTCTTCTTTATTTTGGTCATTACCAGTAAAATGAAGAAAGACTTTATTTTTTGCCTCAGTGACTCAGCTGGTGGAGATGATATGTCAGCAGAAGTGTCTGTTTGTCTGTGCATGTGTGTACATGTCGTTTAGAGATTTGTGGAACATTTGTTCTCTCAACATCAGAAGAGAAAAAAGTTAGAAATCATTAACTCCAGACCGAGTGGATACTGACCCACGGGCTCTGTAGCAATAGAACCGTGCTGCGTCACGGTAAACGATCCGTTTGTCTTTTTGCTTTGTTTATATCTTTGTATAGTATGCTTATAAGAAAAACACAAAATTTAATCTGGAGGTATTCAATTATTGTCAATTATTAGTTAGTCTCAGAAACATACAGTTGAAGAAACATAAGATCTAACTTCAAGCAAAGCTAAATGAGCTTCAGCTCAGCTAAATGTTAAATGTCCTTCCCTCGTTAAACTAAATTAATATTAAAAACTAATGTACAATTATATGATTCCGTCATCAGTAATGATTATTTACTGGCTTTGCGATGCCATTAATATGGGCCTATACAGTTCATGCTTAAAATATGACATTAAGGCCTGGTTTCACAGGCAGGGCTTAGGCAAAACCAAGATTAGGCCATAGTTCAATTAGGACATGCAAGTAATTTTTATAAACATGCTTTAGAAAAAACATAACTGGTGTGAAATCTTGAGACAAAGCAAGGGCACTGACATATTTTAAGATCAGTCCGTGCAAGTTTCTTTCAGTTGCAACAGCTCAGACTTACATTTTAGTCTGGAACTAGGCTTAAGCCTTGCGGAGGTAAGTTTTTTACAGTATACAAGCACCAAAACATTCCCGGCCCGGGAAAGGTTGAAGGCAGACCCCTGATTAAATCAATATAATGTTCAGGTCTCGATTGTCTCTGCCCATGTTAGCATTGAGACGGACATGTTGACCAATCTCTGCAACATTTACGGTTCATTCTGAGTCACACGCTGAGTAAGAGAGGGGTGGTGGTAGCTCTTATTTGTCTAGTGGACGGTTATCTCTGAGCAGGACCTTGATCGGATAAATATCCCGCAGCAGTCAACAGCAACTCACAATCTCGAGGGACCAGACAGATTGCAGGTCCAATATGGCCTCGTTCATGCATGCGTCTGTCTCCATCCTGCTGCTGTCCACATTAACCTCAGCGGTGAGCGACATACAAATGTTATTTTATCGTAATACCAATTTCTTTTACTGATTTTGTTTTCTCCCTTTTGTCACCTCAAGCAGATGAGAGGGGACTATTCACCAACGCAAGACATTTGTAACCCAAACGATGGGTTTGTAAGTACAGATTGTCTGCTCTAGTAATGCATTTGTATTCAGGAAGCTTAATAGTCACTGGTTTAACACTAACTCTCCTTTCTCTCATCCTCAGGGGATATACTGCCCAACCACATGTGGAGTTGCTGATTACCTACAGAGGTACGTGCCTGATATGGACAGAGAGCTGGATCAAATGGAGCAGGATTTGGAGGCTATCGCCAACATTACAAGAGGAGCGCAGGACAAAGTGGTCTACCTAAAGGACTCAGAAACACAAGCACAAAAACAAGCACCAGGTAGCACGATTTATCATTAATTATGGGCTGAAAAAAAATCATTAATGTAACACATGCACATAGGTTACAGTGGTCTCGGATGAGCTCTCAGGTGCGTTTTAGATGCTGATTCTGGATTAATGCATCAATTTAGTGCATGAAGAAAAAATACATATTTTTCTTACACTGTGAGTACACATTTTATTATTTAAAAAAAATTTAAATACCATTTAAGGTTATTTATTTATGTATTTTTCACATATTATTAATTATTCATACATGTGGGAGTCGCACCACATGACACTTTTTTCACAACCTGAAATGTTCTTATATTTTACGAGACTTACTGACCTTGACACAGTGATGAGCATCTGCGGTGGTCCTCTCTGTGATATAATTTCCTGTTTTATGGGAAATTATATAATTGTATTATAATTTGTTATAATATTTTCTGGAAGTTGGTTGCACCGCATGACGTGTTGGTTGCACCACAGGACCACAAAATAAATCCTTTTTCAAATATTAATAAAAAGTGAAAGAAATAATAAAGATTGTTCTATCCAATAATTTATATTCTTTTAAGAATGCTTCTTTGATATCAGGACAGTTGTATCACTATGACATTTTTATCCCTCCCAAAACACACATAAATAAAAACTCATACAGAAAGTAAAACATGCATATCATAGAATAGGCATATTCAAGTCATTTTATGTATAAATCGCATTTTTAAAGTAACTGTGAAACTTCATTTGATGTTCATAACCGCCATCTTTTTGTCAGATACATACATCAAAAAATCTACAAGCATGCTCGATGATATACTACGATTTGAGAAGAGCATTCTCGCTCAGGAAGATCAAATATAGTGAGCACTTTTTCTTCTATGCCACTTATCTTAAATATGGTCCAAATAGTTTATGAAATGCCATTATATAATATTTTATTCCCCCCTCAACAGTCAGCTGCAGTCAATCCTACAGGCTAACGAGAAAAGAATAACCGATTTAAAGCAGATGTCCCAGCAGCTGGACCAGATGTGCAAAGAGCCCTGCAAAGACACTGTGGAGATTCAGACAGTCACAGGCAAAGGTAAAAACAGCAGATTCATACATCTCACTGAAAACTGACACAGTGAATTGATTGTACATAAGGTACGTAGACGGCTGAAGTACATGCACTTTTCCCCAGATTGTCAGGACATTGCAAACAAAGGTGCTAAGGTCAGTGGGCTTTACTACGTGAAACCAGCCAGGGCTCCAGAGGCGTTCTTGGTCTACTGTGAGATAGACAGCTTTGGACGTGGATGGACTGTCCTTCAGAGGGTACGTGGAACAACAAACTATGTTAAGGGTGTAGGGCCAGCAATATTGGTGCCGTGACCCAGGTGTGTGTGAGGTTTAAGGAGGCTGACTGTTCAGGTGAACTTCACTCTCCTGGCCTCAAGAGGCGGACTAAATACTTACTATGATCTTTAAAGTCCTTGTTAGCATGCCTTTGACACTTGTTTGAGTCCTGGACAGAAAGGTGCAAGTAGAAGCAATTACAAATGTGTACAGCTTTAATGATCAAAACGAATCGTTTGTTTTTCAGAGACGGGATGGCAGCGTCGACTTCAACAAAAACTGGATTCAGTATAAGGAAGGCTTTGGGTATCTCTCACCAGACGACAGAACAGAGTTCTGGCTGGGGAATGAGAAGATGCATCTGCTGTCTGTTCAGTCCAGCGTGCCTTATGTGCTGAGGATAGAGATGGTCGATTGGGAAGGCAACAAAAAGTAATGAACCACGGGGAACTGATTTACTTACTCTCACACACATTCCTGCCCTATATTGTGCTTTTTAGGTTTGAATTTCACAAGTGGAGTTCCCAAATCACCTTATTTTAACATTTATACACTTTCCTTTAGAGTTAAAGGAATGGTTTTGAAGTCAAACCTGCGCAAGAATCATCCATGCAGAAGTTTTCCTTATCTGCAGTCGCCAAACAGGACTTTGCTCTGCTACCAAAATCGATTCTTGCCAAGTCGCATCGCATGACCTTTTCAATCAGATCAAACATGCTGCTGAACATTAGCAGTCAATGGGAGTGTTTGTCTCAAATTTACCTTGCTCTCTCAGGTATGCCGACTACGCCACTTTCAAAGTCGGACCGGAAGTCGATGCATACCGCTTGACGTATGCGTATTACTTTGGTGGAGATGCTGGCGATGCCTTTGATGGGCACGACTTTGGCGATGATCCCAGTGACAAATTCTACACGTCTCACAATGGCATGCAGTTCAGTACACCTGACAAAGACAACGACAAGTTCCATGAAAACTGTGCCTTGCAGGAAGGCACCGGCTGGTGGATGAACCGCTGCCATGCCGCTCATCTCAACGGAAAATACTACCAGGGTAAAGCCTTTCCTCTTTATAGGAGCAAAGTCAATAGTATACATGCAGGAATCCCTTTACTGATGCATTCTGTCTTCACAGGTGGCAAGTACACAGAGAAGGACTCGCAGAATGGATATGACAATGGCATTATTTGGGCCACGTGGCAAAGTCGCTGGTATTCTCTGAAGGAGACCACCATGAAGATCATTCCCATCAACAGAATCGTTGCTGGAGGCCAGGAAAGTGGTTCTCTGAGCTATCGTTTTGTTTTTGTGAAACACATGAGCAAGGCATTTTCACGAGTGTAAACATCCATCTGTCTGTTTCTGGCGTTTTCCATTCTAGACATATTAATTTTGAAAAAGCTTCATACACAAGTCACACTTTGGTCATTTTTTACAACTTGATCAACTCATTTAAACAGCAGCAGCTGGTCTAACACATCGCACTCTCAACGAATGAATAAAATTCTCTGTCTTTTGTAAATGAAAAGTGTTCTGTAGTCCTCTTTACTTAAATATGTGAGAAATAACAACGTAGGTAAGGTTAAAATTACAATTAAAATTAAGGTTAAAAAAAAAAACAGATGGAACATTCATTAAAAAAATGGGTAATGCTTCGTTTTAATGTGTCCTTGTTACACAAGTTACATTTAATTACTATAGTAATAAGAGTAAATTATGCATAAGTGCAAGCAAGTAACACTAAACCAAACCGGTAACACTTTATTTTAAGGTGTCCGTGTTACACGTTACATGTACTTACTATTATAATAACAATTAATTATGCATAATTACATGCAAGTAACCCCAATCCAAACCCTAATCCTAACCCTATAGTAAATACATGTAGTTAATTAATATTACTCAGTACATAAATGTATAATTACACTGTAACAAGGACACCTTAAAATAAAGCGTAACCCCGAACCCTAACCCAAAACCTATAGTAACTAGATAGTTAATGGGTATTAACCAGTACTTATGTAATTACACATTAAAATAAAGTGTGTCCAAAAAGGGCACAAAACAAATGTTAATATGTGCATAAAAATAAATGAATGAATGTCTCCTGCCTTTTAATTGGCCTGTTACACAGCACAATTGTGTAGGTGTGTTAACCTCCGCACGGTTAGTAAGTCAATATTGCCCCACTGTCGTTCTAGATGAACAGGCTGCACTCCAAGCTCCCTGATGTAAGAAGATTTCATCATCTGTGCTGTGCTGCATCAATCAATAAATACTGAGTCAGCTATTTCAACTCAGGAAAGTGCCTTCTTATTTGTATTGTATTTTCACCCATGTATTTCTTTATTCACATACAAAGTAGATCGACAATAAGTGATTGTCTTTTTTTTTTTTTTTTCAATTTTCCATCATGTAACGCTATCAATCTTTAAATGAAAAGGTGTGGACATTTATTGTCATTGAGTTTAAGGAATGGTTTTGCTGAATATTTACTCACCTTTAATGAGATGAGATTGTTTCTTCATCAGGTTTGTAGAAATGTAGCATTGCATCAGTGTCTCAGCAATGGATGCTCTGCAGTGAATGGGTGCCGTCAGAATGAGAGTCCAAACAGCTGATAAAAACATCACAATAATCCACAAGTAATCCACAGCACTCCAGTCCATCAGTTAACATCTGGAGAAGACAAAAGCTGAAACAAATCCAGCACTAAGACGTTTTTACTTTAAACCTTTGCTAAAATACGAGCCTATTCGTAATATTGCTTTCTCCAGTGAAAACGTTCTCATCTAAATCAGAATCAGATATCAGATTAAACATTGTTTACAAGTGAAAACAGTCCCAAATGTGGGTGGATTTTGATGAGAGGACAACATCAGCTGTTTGGACTCTCATTCTGACGGCACCCATTCACTGCAGAAGATATATTGGTGAGCAAGTGATAGAATGATATATTTAAGTAAAGGATAATGCACGGCTAGCTGTGCATTAAACGGTTTTAATGCACACCTGCCAGCCAATCAGAATCGAGTATTCAGACAGACCATGGTATAAAGAAAAAACAAACTCATCTATATCTGGGATATATTGTTATAATCAGTGAAGTGAAATGAACCTCTCACTTACATTGCACGTACAACCTGCAGTGTTTATGAGAGAATTCGCGAGAGTGCAGAATTCAGTGAAAATCAACTGAAAATAAAAAACACTGGTGTTTCAGTGATGACTAACTCTGATTGGCCATTGCATTCATAAGCTCAACAGAATTGTGTGTGATTGGTTATAATGCACAACGATATAAAACCGCGTAAAAAGAAATATGATGCAACATGAGCAGATCTAAATTTAATGCCGCAATTAACACTTTTCATTTCATTTTTACTTTATTCGCGACAGCCTTTACCCTGGAGTTGGTTCACCCTCCGCAACATCTTCAATTCATTTGCATTTTTAGATGTAATTTAATTGTGCGGGGACATTTTTGTCTAATTTGGTGGCCCCAAGTCCCCATTATTTTCCGACTCGTGACTCCCTCCACCTATGAATATAAAACTAATAAATCTTACATCACTTACACTTTACACCAACTGATAGCACCGGTCTTATAAAATAGCTAGTTGTATTGTTAGTGGTCGAAATTGAAAATATGAAAATACAAAGAATTTTTGGGGTACCTAATAAAAGTAATTATGTCTGAAAAGACGGTTAGAAGTAACTATATATATATATATATATTAATGTGACTATTTATCAAATGTCTTTGATCTATTTTTAACATCGATACGGAATTTGTTGAAAAATTGTATAACGTGTCTATTTTCTTATTTTAAGTATAAATGGTTTATAATTTAGAGGTAAATATTGTTTAGCACCATGAGATCCCAATTCAAAATACAAACTATTAAAAAGTAACTATTACGGAAATCAAATATATATTAACTTCATTTAAAAAGTTACACGTGTGTTGTAAAGAAAGCTTCAAATCATTAAATTATAGATAAGGAAAAACAAAACCTCAGTCCAGCGGGTCAGAAGTGATGCTCTGCGTGAAAACACACTTGGTCCTCTGAACACAGCAACATGCTACTGTCCTTAATTTGTCTTGTACCTCTTTACCAAGATCCCATTACATTTATAATTCTTGAGCAGATGATGCATGGCAATGCACATTCAAAATAATTGCACTTATTTCTGTGGAGCTTCATCTTTGAATTTTAAAGGGTTGTGAAACCCTAAAACACAGCTCCCCTTATGTACTGACAGACTATGTAGTGCAGCGTAAATATGCATGAGTAATGCTAAATACCCACTTTTATCATTCAAAGGGGGTTTTCTGACAGATTCCTTCAGCCACAGTGCACATAATCAACTATTCCAATGCTTCCCTTCATATATCCACCCAATCCACACAGTACATACACATTTTAGTTTTTTTTGTTTTTAATGAACAAAGTCTACATGTGTATTTTCAAACCTCTACAGTAGCAAATATGACTCAAATTAACAGTACATTCTTGAACCAATCAGATTATATAAAAAAAACAACTTATACTCAGTGAAAGAGAACAGTAGATGATCTGTTGTAAACTTGCTTGTACTCCCTGATCATAAACGTATGATTTTCACGAAATCATTAAAATCAGTCCAATATGATGGAAAGCATGTCAATTCGTTTTTTTATTTTACAAATTATGTTGGGAAACACAATTTTCTAGACCATAAAATCTATGTTTTATTACTAATTTATAGGGATTTGTTGTAAATTGCCCCCCCCCAAAAAATGTCAAGGTATGAATGCATCAATTGCTCAGTTTATTTAAAGTTGGCAAACATGAACAGCCATCATTTGCAAATATTTATATGTAAATGACACTTGTATTGTTTGTCTCTCTGATAGAGCAGCAATATCGATCAAATGCCGTTATAATTATACTGTAAGAGATCTTGCAGTTGAATAGTTAGCCGGCCTGGTAACATAGACAGCCATCATTTGCAAATATTTATATGTAAATGACACTCTCTGATAGAGCAGCAATATCGATCAAATGCCGTTATAATTATACTGTAAGAGATCTTGCAGTTGAATAGTTAGCTGGCCTGGTAACACAGACCTGCAAATGGTGTTTGGAGTGGACTGGGAAGAAACCTTGTATACAAGAAATCTATAGATCTGCAGTGTTGCTTTTTTTAATGGATTAGAGCAAAGCTAAATGCGTCATCTGATCTGAAGTCTAAAACTGTGGATGTGTCGTTTATGCCTTGAGCAGAAACGGTCTTAGATGGCTAAAACGTAACAAAATGAAAGCTTTGAAATAGAAAAAAAAAAAATACAAAAACTAAAATCTTTTTCTCTTCAGAATCTCAGGTTTCCAATTAACCGGGTGGGATTCTTCAGTCTGAAAAAAACACAAAAAAACAAGTTTTAAAGAAAATCTTAATTTGGAAAATTTGCAGCAGAACATCAAGGCAATCCTTTTCCATCTGATAAACCTTTTCAATTATAAACATTTCACAATCGACACATTTTATCATCATTATTAATAGTTTTGAGTAGAACAACAACGAATAACTTACAGCCGTGTCGTCCTCTTTGTAGACCTTGATGGTTTTGTCGGCCTCTGCTGTTATGAGGCGGCTCTCAGACTGATCGAACACGCACGCAAAGATCCCAGACTCGCTGTCTAGAGAACCGGGCTGCACCGCCGCATGAATCCTCTGGAAGTTGTAGCCAGTCCTCCAGTCCCACATGTGAATAGTGCCGTTATCAGCTGATGAGAAAAAGGACAGTCAACGACAGATGCATCAATTGAGCTATCGGTAAGCCCCGCCCCCTTAGTTACTGTTTATTGGTTGCTCACTCGGACAAACAAACGTTGTTGCTCACTCTCACACAATGACAGCTGTCAGTGAAAACCTGATAAATTTGGGACACAGATGGACCTTCAAGTGGGACTTAAATATGCCATGGAGGGATATATAAAAGATATTAAAATAAATATGTAAAAATACAGATCACAATGCAAACGGGAGAATTATTTTACGGTCGTCACGATCGCAATGACAACATCCCGGATCAACACCGTTCATATACCGCAGAGTAAGATTAAATTAATTTACATTTAACCAGATTAATATGGAGAGGTACTCGAATATAGACCTTCGTTTATGTGTTTTTGACTTTCACTGCACAGTACGCGAGAACAGTTCGCTATTTAGGTTTGTACGTTAGCATGGACTAGTTTTAGCGAGAGATACCTTGCTGAAGCACAAGATTACATTAACGTTCTGCTTGAGCTGATGAAAAGTGTAACTTAATGAGAGTACGACAACCAGAAAATGAACGTTTTCGTCTTCATTGTGATTGGGGGTGAATGCTTAGGGACATTTTGCGCCATTTTGGTTGGATTTAGGAAATAAATTCTATTTCCCATCCTCTCAGGATACCTGGAATTAGTGTTACAAGTACCCCAGGCACATAATTTTTCAATTTTTGAAGCATAAACACCATTAAACCGATGCAAGCTTCGGATCTCCCAATGTTTTTCTATGGCGCTGAAGCCTACAGATGTCCGAGTTCCGCTCCTCGTGCAACTGATACTCGACTGCCATTGGCTCATCTGCGTTCGAGGGGAGGGGCTTACCAATAGGTCAATTGGACATGAGGGAGGGAATCAGGAATGAGACAAAATTCAACATTGTTCAACAGATTTTTAGCAGGACCAGCTTTGCAACGTAAAAGTGTGAAGGAGCATTTCACCTCCAGACACCAGAACTCCATCCGAATTGACAGCCAGCGTGTTGATAATGGCATTGTGTCCGGAAAGATTTTGGATGAAGTTCCCATCAGGACATTTCCACTGCTTGATGTTGTCTGGAGAGCCAGAGGCAAAGGTGTACCTGTTCAAGAAACGTGATTTTGATGAAGAGACAGGAATGCTTTGAAACAGATCTGTGGCAATCTGTAACATTGTTTCATTTGATTCGAGACCTATGATTTCTGTCATATGGGAAACAAATTATGGCTAAAAATACATCATGTAAATCTTGCACCAAAATAAAAGCTCTGTTTAACCAGATGCATGAAATTGAAGAAAAAAAACACACAAAAAAAACATACTATCATGTAGTAAAATGTAACGTTCAATGTAAATAATACCCTGGCAACTAACTGTAGTAAGTTTAATTTGAATTACTGAAGTTACTAAAACTAAAATAAAGCAATTTATAAATATACATTAATAAAGTGGATTTTATAGGGCCTTAATTCACAACTTAAATTACTTTATTCGGTTTCTACTCTGTTTAAAGGTTCACTACTATATTAGTTAATAGGGATGCACCGAAATGAAAATTATTGGCCGAAGCCAATAAAAAAAGTTTTTTTCCCCATGTATTTTGCCAATTTTTTTTCACCATTGCATAAATTAAATAGCCAACTCTTCTCATCGAAGACATGCGATGCAGTACTAAACAGTCTCTCGCTGTCGGTGCTTGTAATGATTTTTGCGTCTTTCTCAGACAGTTTAAATACTTCCACACTGCTGACGTGTGTGCTGCATAATAAAGAATGCGCGCCGCTCACTCTACGCTGGTTGCTATTTGATCGCGTCACGTCATTGTTTGGTACAATTTATTCTGTCTTTTCGCTTTTTTTGGCCAAATAATTTCGGTTGCCGAACATTCGGTGCATCCCTATTAGTTAATCGTGTTTCTTACAGATTTTTTTTTTTGTGTTCACTCAAAATCAACGTACTGTCTGGGATGGAGCACCAGTGCTCTGACAGACTTCTTGTGATTGGTCAGAGTGGCTCTAGTCTTGCCAGCGACCAGATCCCAGAGTCTGATGGTGGTGTCATGACTTCCTGAAGGAGGAAAATAAAGCACATCAAACATGAGCATAACAGCAAACACAAGGTATTCCCTCGAAAACTGTAGCTGCAGCAGAAATCTGTCTAGAAGGCAAAATATAAGACGGATACACACCTGTAACCACCTGTGGCTCGGCACTTTGACATTTGACGGTAGCCACTGTGTTGGTGTGTCCAGAAAGAGTGTGGACATTTGCCTTGGACCTGATGTCCCAAACCTACCACACACACAACATACGACAGTACTGTTGCACAGTAGGTTCAAGATCAATCACCAGCAAAAACATGTGAGGACTCATGATGTCTTACTCTGGCGGAGGCGTCTCGACTGCAGGTCACCAGCACATCAATGGTAGGATGGAGGTCAATGTCGTAGACTGCGCTCAGATGGCCGTGATAGTGCCTAATAACCTGTGGAAGTCTTCTGTAAGTAAAGCTCAGACTGAATGCACATGGTTTGTGTTTGTATTTAAAGGCTGTACCTTGTTATACTCTAGATCCCAGCATTTAACCTGCTTGTCCTCGCCGCATGAGAAGAGGTAAGGGCTGCGTGTGCTGACAGCGACGCCTCTCACCGTGCTGATGTGACCCGTCAGAGACAACTTCAGCTTCCCGCTGGCAAGATCCCAGATCTGACAATACAGAACAAACGCTAGTCATGATGCATAATATTCTACACAAGCTTAGAATTATCTTATTGTAATTCACTGTAAAATGAAAAGATATTTAACATATGTGACCCTGGACCACAAAACCAGTCATAAGGGTCAAATTTTCGAAATTGAGATTTATACATCATCTGAAAGCTGAATAAATAATCTTTCCATTGATGTATGGTTTGTTAGGATAGGACAATATTTGGCTGAGATACAACTATTTGAAAATCTGGAATCTGAGGGTGCAAAAAAATCTAAATATTGATTTTAATATTGAAATAAAATTGTTCAAATTAAGTTCTTAGCAATGCATATTACTAATCAAAATTAAGTTATATATATATTTACGGTAGGAAATGTACTAAATATCTTCATGGAACATGATCTTTACGTAATATCCTAATGATTTTTGGCATAAAAGAAAAATCTATAATTTTGACCCATACAATGTATTGTTGGCTATTGCTACAAATATACCCCAGCGACTTAACACTGCTTTTGTGCTCCAGAGTCACAAACATAATTATATTAAATAATATATAAATTGATTTATATTAAATTTAGTGCTGTCAAACGATTAATCGCGATTAATCACATCCAAAATAAAAGTTTTTATTTACATAATATATGTGTACTGTGTATATTTATGATGTCTATAAATACACAAACACACATGTATATGTTTTTAAATATTTACACATACACATATACATATACATATATATATAAATAAATTATAAATATAAGTATTTTAATATAAACAAAACATACATGCATGTTTGTGCATTTATATATACATAATAAATATACAGTTCACACACAATATAAACAAACACTTTTTTTGGATGCAATTAATCGTTTGACAGCACTAAAATTACAAATATTAAGAATAATATTTTTTGCATTACAATTATAAAATTATAATAAGATTTATGGTTGCGCTAATGTCAATTGTTAAACATCAAGCTTTTATTTTGGTGGAAAACTGCAGAGAGCCCAAAGCTCGTCTTTTGTTGACAACAGCAGGTTCATAAGCGGTTTTATTCACAAGCTTGGGAAGACGGTTTGCACGCTGCATTCAGAAATACATGCTATAAGCGACTCAGAACAGATGCAAAGATACATTACATAAACACACACATAATTACTGAAATGGCTTAGTGTGATTATATCACAAAGGCTGTGGTTTAATTATATATATTGTATGACAATCACACGAAGCCATATCATCATTTTGGCTTTATTTGGATTCATTTGAAGTCACATAGATCACCTTTATAGTCCTGTCTGCTGATCCAGTCACAAACCACTGGTTTCCAGGCTCCACTGCTATAGATCTGACCCAGCCCAGATGACCACTGATGACCTGAGAAGAGCATCATCATTTCCAATGAAACACCATCATTGCAAACGGTCCTTTATTGTCACAATGGCCTTTAAACATGAAGCCAAAGAGGCGGCACTCACTCGGTACAGTTTCCATGGGGGATGCCACTGAGGTTTGGGCATGGTAGGAGCCTTTCTTGGCACCAGCGCAGAACTCTTTGTGCCTCCTTCCATGAGAGACTGCAAAACGAACAAGAAAAACTGATTTAATGAAGTTCATCTCTGAAAAAGTGTGCAACCATCTACACAGTGAAGTACAAAATCATTAGTAGAGTTTAAGGCAGCCTACTGAAACACACATGGGATAAGATCAGTCACATCTCATTCATGAATTGAAATTAAAATCTAAGACAGAGGCTTACAAGAAACACAATCAGAGATGAGCGGACAGAAGATGCTCACCAGTGCTATTAACTAAATTTAAAACTACTAAAATAATTGAAATGAAATATTTAAGATATAAATATTAAACTTAAAAAAAGAAAAGCTCTAAAAAGTGCAAATGTTGCATAGGCAAATAACTGAAATATGATAAGTTGATGTAAAGTTACTAAATCTTCAATAAAAACAAAGCTAAATAGAAATATTTACAGAATTTATAGAATTATTGACAAACTATTTTCCTGACACTGTAAAGCTGCTTTGACACAATCAGTATTGTAGGGCTGCACGATTATGACAAAAATCATAATTGTCGATTGTTCCCTTGAAATTGTAATTGCGATTTATACCATTGTTTGATGCAATTGCATGCCGTATTTTTATATGAAAATAAACAAGCTGAAAACACTCTAACTGAAAAACTTTTATTGCTTTTCTATAGTATTAAGCCTCAAATGTCAACTATAAATCTTCTTTAAATTATAAAAAAGTAAAAATATGAATGGTATTATAATGTTATACTAAAACTAAAATTAAAAATAATGGGAAAAACCCTTGTAGAAAGAAAAAAAACGCATCTTAAGCGTGCAGAATAACATAAGTGGACTTTAAACGATTAATTACCGCTTTGAACGATTACGTAATTGTGGCATCCGTAATTGTAATCGCGATTAGAAATTCGATTAATTGTGCAGCCCAACAGTATTGTATACAGCGCTACACAAATAAAGGAGAAAAATATTTAAAATATTAAAAAAATTATAAAATTGACAATTACTGAATTTTTTAAAATGAAAACATAAAACTAAAAGCTGCTGCTCACCAGTGCGTGCAGCGGGGGATGAGATCTCTCTGCAGCTCCTGCATGTCTGTGGATTTCTGCCACACTGGCTGCAGTTCGACTGGCTTCCTGCCTACAAACCAAAGAAAAACATCTCAATGCCTCATTCACTTCAGTCTCAGAATGATCCAATCACAAGTGAACAGCACTGGATACAAGAGTAGAACATTAAATAAATAAATAAATAAAAAGCCCATGTGACCTCATCACAATTGCAGTGCAAAGAAAAAAAAAAAAACCGGCCTAAACACTAAAGGAATTTTGTGTTGACAACACACACAAAAATGAGTTTGGAAAATCCATTTGATTGAATTCTAGCAAATGCAAAATAATCGCAATGCTCGAGTGAATGCGGTTTACAGGTTTCATAGAAAGAGAATGATGTGCGCCAAATGAGTCACTGTAGAAATTTCACGAATGCGAACGAAATAGCTCATGTTTTAAAGGGGTCCTATTATGCTTTTTCACTTTTTTAATTTTAGTCAGTGTGTAGTGTGTATGTTTGGGCATAAAAAAGATCTAGAAAGTTACAAATCTCAAAGTCCACTCCAAAGGGAGATATTTTGTTTTTAAAAAATCCCTTTTCAAGAACTACAACGAACGGCTCATTTGGACTACAGCGTTGGTTTCCGGACTTTGTGATATCACAAAGCGGCTTATTAGAATATCATTAAAATAAATAAAATAGGCGAGGTTGTGGTTGGGTTAGAACTAGGGCTGTGTGATTAATCGAAATCGTCATAAAATCGCGATTTGAGCTTGCGCGATTTCTAAATCGCTTTATAGCGCGATTTTCCGCTCCCCCGACCTCCCGCAGTATGCTATCCGAACCAATCAGAATGCAGCACACCTAAATGGAGCACGAGAACAGAACAGACCGGGCGGGCATACAAACGTAACGCCAGGTCCACACACGTAACGCCAGCTCCACACACTCCGTCTGTGGTGCA
>NW_015643640.1:1232583-1234040 GCF_001515625.1 Sinocyclocheilus rhinocerous | reverse complement strand
CAGTAATGAAACACTGTCTAAGCTGTTCGCCAATCACAGCGCACCGGGACAGCTAACCAATCACAACACATTTTGTTTTTCGGAAGGCGGACCTTCATCAAAGCCGGAACTAATCTGTGTCAGGCTGGTGAGAAAGGTGTTGTAATAATGTAAATTATGTGAAAAATAATGAGTTCTTCGAACCACCAAGCATGAGAGCATGTTCTAGTACACCCCCAAAACAAAATCAAGACTTTGTAAAAGAGCATAATAGGACCCCTTTAAAGAACACTGGCTTGATTAAATGGTTTTTCACACACTTTTCCCAAAAAAAAAATTATTGATTATTTCAAAGGGTTACTAATGACACATCATTTGGATATTTTCATGTCTGGGAAAAATTTGGGATTAAACGGGCTAAAATGCGTTTTCAACATAAAGTTAAGTGGTTTTCATTACCCATTTTACTCTTAGTAATTTAATAATTTAATAATTTAATAAATTTCATAATTTAAAAGTTTAGTGCAGAAGTATCGAATCGGTATCGATATCGACGATACTGCCTTGAAAAATATCGGTATCGTATCGAAAACAAAATAAGGGGTATCGCCCATCCCTCATGCACTGGGTGTTACAAGGTGACGAGCTACATTGTGTACTTTTAAAACGCGAGCAGCCGTCAGAGGTTTGCAGTAAATGCACACAAGCTCACCTCCGCATTTGAGTCGCTTATAACATGCACTTGGGCCATAGAAACAAGCACAGCAATCCTGAAAGCCCTTTTTATTTTCAATTCGCAATTTCATCAGGATATTAAAAAGACACCAAATTTAGAATCAGTTATGAAGGGTGTGTGTTTAGTTTTTCACCTTGCTTGAGCGGGAGGAAGAGCCAGAGCCATGGAGTGAACACCTGCTTCACTGGGCATCTTCTGCAGCTGTGTATCTGCAGTGAGGGCCACTCCTGAAAACATTAGGAGGAAAAAAAACTCCATTAGGCCAGTTCTGTGTAACTGATTTAAATGCTCTCAGGATTAAACGCTCTTACCCGGAGCAGATGGATACGGATGAGTTCCGGTCACCAAATAATCTGGACTAGCATCTGAATAAATCAAGAACAACAATTACAGCGAACTGAGAAGTCAGTGTTGCTATTTCACGAACAAACTTTTTGTTTAGTCACTAAAGCAACATTAAAGGGGTCATATGATGCGAGTTTTCCTTTCTCTTTGGAGTGTTACAAGCTCTTGGTGCATAAAGAAGATCTGTAAAGTTGCAAAGACTAAAGTCTCAAACACAAAGAGATATTCTTTATAAAAGTTAAGAGTCAGCCACGCCTACCTAAAACGCCTCGTTCTAACACGCCCCACATGTCTACATCACGATGTGGGAAGATTGCATAACGCCGCCCAAATGTTCAAGCAAAGAAAGAAGGCTTAACTTTTATTCTCACTGTAGTATTGTTGCTGCTGCCGCCAT
>NW_015643640.1:1228501-1228963 GCF_001515625.1 Sinocyclocheilus rhinocerous | reverse complement strand
GGGGGGTGGGGAGGGGCGAGGTTGTGGTTAGAACGCTTGGTTGAGTGAGTGCATCAGACGAGACGATGAAGAAGAAGTGCTGCTGCAGAGTTAGTGCATCAGAGAAAATGAAGAAGAAGAGCTGCTGTGCTGTAGCGTAAAATTTTCGGCATGTCTAGAACAATTCGTACAAGTACAACACGACGTAGCTGGGCGCCACGGACAGACGCCGAACGGCGTCGCCGGTGTGCCTACACTTAATGTATTTAATGTATTTGAATTTTAAAGACGTGGCGCGACGCTGCGCTTCTCGTCCGGGGTGCGACCGCTGTTTTTTTTGGTTTTTTTTCACCTCCGTGCCCAAATGTCTTTGTTTGGGCTTCCGAAAGCGGATGATGTCAGGAAACAGTGGTTGCAATTTATTTTTTAACTCTGTCCCTGAGCATTATAACCCCAATTTGCTATTGTGGGCTGCGCATTTTA
>NW_015643640.1:1215433-1228426 GCF_001515625.1 Sinocyclocheilus rhinocerous | reverse complement strand
GTCTAAGCTGTTCGCCAATCACAACACACTGGGACAGCGAACCAAACACAACGCATTTTGTTTTTCGGAAGGCGGACCTTCATCAAAGCCGGAACTAATCTGTGTCAGGCTGGTGAGAAAGGTGTTGTAATAATGTAAATTATGTGAAAAATAATGAGTTCTTCGAACCACCAAGCATGAGAGCATGTTCTAGTACACCCCCAAAACAAAATCAAGACTTTGTAAAAGAGCATAATAGGACCCCTTTAAAGAACACTGGCTTGATTAAATGGTGGAAACAGCGGAAGATAGGTGACAAAACTCTGAGACATTTACAGTCACACACAGGTGTATAGTTTACAAACTCTAATACTACACGGGGATGTTTAGATAACTATATAAGAACTCACATGCTCACGTTATTTGAAAATATTAGTTTTTTTATATTATAAAGAATTGAACTGTTCTGCATGAGATTTTTAAAAATGATTTTTGCGATGAGCTTTGTAAAAATCGACGCGTTTCAGAAAGGCGGGGCATAGAGGAGAAACAATAATGTACAGTATGTGGAAAATAATGTGTTTTTTGAACCTCAACCCGCATAAACACATTTCATTACACCAAATACACAAAATAAATGTTCTTTTTAGCAGCATCATATGACCCCTTTAACATAACAAAACACAAGGGACCAAGACTTCGGTTTGTGTAAAACAATGGCAAAAAGAAAGAGGCGCACCAGACAGCGGGTATCCCAGCGGGCCGTAAGGGTCAGAGGCGTGGAGTGGCCCTCGCTCTCGGCCCTCTTTCAGCACAGGCATGTGCAACACAGGTTTGTATTCCGCTTTCATCTTCACTGCCATCTTCATCTTGTAGCTAAAGACACAAGGCGGTAGGGATGAAACAATTACCGGTTTGACGATAAATCATGATAAAATTCCTGACGGTCTTCTTCAGAAAACATTCGATGGCATTTTGTTTAGAGATGCACCGATTGCAATTTTCTTGGCCGATTTCTCGTTAGTGTGATCTGCCGATTCCGATTTTCTTTCAACAAACTCTAATACTACACGGGGATGTTTAGATAACTATATAAGAACTCACATGCTCACGTTATTTGAAAATATTAGTTTTTTTATATTATAAAGAATTGAACTGTTCTGCGTGAGATTTTTTTTATAGAATTTCTTGGTAACACATCACTGTAAAAAAAAACTAAAATGTGCATCATTTAGTTACATCAAGGGTCAAATCAAATATAAATAGCACATTAAAGTTAAAAGTCACACTTTTTTTGTGCGCGTGTTGTACAGCTCTGGTTTAAATAATGTTTTGCTCAGGTGGCCGAAATGTCCGCCCAATAAGGAAAAGTTTTGCTCAGCTAGAAAAAAAAATTAGAGGGAACATTGGTTGAATCTTGAATTATCCACATCTGACAAGTTTGTCAGTTTAGTTTGCTTGTTTACATTTTTTATTGAAACCAAATCAAAACATGGCTTAATGTAAAGGTTTAATTAAATGATTCAATTAAATGTATGCACTGTAGGGATGGGCGTATCGATCCGAAGTATCGACATATCGATACTGACGCGAGTATTGAAAGTATCGATACTCAAACAAAAAATATCGATACTAAGGTGCGTTTTATTTACCAGTGGTTTTGTTTATTTAACAAAAATAATAATAATAATGCGTACAATATGCATTGAATTGGACGAATAACCTTTGTTAGCGAGTAATTGTGTAGGATAGAACTATTTTCCTGCTGCACCGATTGCAATTTTCTTGGCCGATTTCTCGTTAGTGTGATCTGCCGATTCCGATTTTCTTTCAAAGAACTATAATTGACAGCATATGCAAACAAAAATCTATGCAAATTTCAATGCATAAAATTTTTTTTGCATAATAAAATAAATTATTAAACATTACAATTCCCCCAATCTGGACTAAGTTACGGATTTTCTCACTTAAACAACTCTCAAAATAAAGTGCTCCGTGACTGGAAAGACGAAGAAATCGTTGCTGTATGTAACAAAACAGATGTCATTCCCACTATGTTTATAAATGGTCATTTTTTCCCCTAACCTTATTAAACGTGTCATCTTTCACATCAAATTCTTACTTTGTTTCAATTAAACGGTAATGTTATTGTTTCAGGGTTTATGCAAACATTTGTTGTTAGTTGATTTTAAATATAAAACTTGGCGAAACTATTTATGTGTCAGTACTTTTTGAACATTTCTAGCACAATACCGTGATAACGTTGGTCAATATAATCGCGATTTTCATACCGTTTAATCTCTAATAGGCGGTAAAGCATAAGTGGTATTAACTAGTCATTTAATACTTGAGATACAAAGATTACACGTGATCTGGAATACGTAATCAAATTCCAAAAATTAAGTACTTGTAATTAGATTACATTTTATAATACTCGTAATCAGACTACAGTTACTTTTGTATGGATTACATCTTATTTTCACAATAGCAATAAATTACTCAATTTATTGATTCTCACGAATTCCTTTTAAATTTTCCTTTCTAAAATAGCCTACTGCTTATATACACTATATAATCTTTCAATTTTGTAGCATTTGACCACTGGATTTAAAAATAATTTCAGGCTTAAGAAGTGTTTCAACATTGCACGAAATGCTAATGAACATTAGTTTTTATTTGAATTATCACTCAGTTGGTTATTTAACCGTGTGTTTCTAAGGCTTTTGTCGTTCAAACACATTAAAATGCACAAATTCACAAACTTTTTTGTCATCTGGTCCTCTTTCACCTTATATATTTACTTGTAAAATAAACATTTTAATAATAAAGTATCAGATTTGCATGTTCTCGGTTCTCTGGTTATGGTCACATGACATGCAGTAAACAAATAAAATATTTATTTTTTAGTACGCGTTTTATTTTGAATGATTTTAAAATGATTTATTTTTATGATTTAAATATGAGCTTTTCATTAAACTCACAACCCCCCTGCAGTTCCTTCACAAACCCCAGTAATGTAATGTTTAATGCACTTCATATTATTAATAACAATGAATGGAAAATATTTTCTTATATCAATGTGGTACAAGAGCTAGGTCAAAAGTAATCTAAAAGTAGTCGGATTATATTATCTAAAATGTGTGATGTAGTGGATTACGACATTACTAACTACAATTTTTGTCATGTAATCTGTAACAGATTACAGTTTATAAGTAATCTATCCAGCTCTGTTGATATAAAGTGATTCACAAACTTCTACATAAAGAACAGACTTGTGAAAAGTTACAGTGTAAGTCTTTGGCTATATCTTATAGCAGTGTTGCCAGGTCCGCGGTTTTCCCGCGGAAATGAGCTACTTTAACACGGTCGCCGCGGGTTGTTTGTCATGTCCGCGGGTTGAATTGGCACCAATAACGTGATTTAACCGCTGGAATGCGAATTTTACCAGGAGAACCCCACCAAAAAAACGTGTTTTTTATCCCCCGAAACGCAAATGGGCGGGTTTTGTTGTGAAAACCTGGCAACCCTGATGAGAGCGCTCACCTCTGATCGTCCAGCGCTACTGCTTTGGCGTGATCCGATACAAACATATCATGAGTCCTTTTCAAAGAGCGAAACACGAGCGTGTGGACCGAGTGCTTCTGTACTTCCTGTAGGAATAAAAACATCTTTCAGTCACGCAGAAACAACAAGCCGTGTATACAGATCCAGATCCGCTGTTTTCATGCTCAAACACGGAACTATGCATTTAGACGATCAACCTGAAACACTCGGCAATGAAACAAAAGCCCACATTTACCTCAGTCATGCTTAAAACAGCAACACGGCGATCAGACTTAAATATAAAACCTCCAGCACACGCCAGACAATCACAACCTGAACCGGATGAGGAAAACACCAGACTTCCGGGCGCGACAATGTGCCGTCTTCCGGTAGAGCGTTACGTCAGAACTACGCGCGATAATATGACGCTATATTGTATAATTTTTAAAAATATATAATTTTATAATATAAATTGGAATATACTGAATGAAATATACTGTTTAAATAATAAAACAAAATAGGTTACATTTAAAATTTCACATGGTATATATCCAGCTAAAAGTGTGATTTAATTAGGATATTGATCATTCCTATGATTTTTGTTTGAGTCTATTGTCCATCTATTTTGTAATTGTGTATACACAAGGATTTTCTATATGGAAAATTTCATTAGAAAGAAAACAAATATTATATTCAAGTTAAATAATTTTGATAAATGCATGTATTATTCCAATGAAAGTAATAATAATAATTTTATTTTACTTGTACAACTTCTGGGGAAATTTCACATGCATAAGAAGAAATGTCTAGGATCCACCGCTTTGAAGAACATTGTTAATAAAAAAGCAAAGAAGACTTGTAATATTTTTCACGAATATACAGCTTTTGATTAATGAATCCATTTTTGGCATGCTTTTATGTACATTTTTGTATACTGTTGTATATTCTGTTCTGGTCAATTAAAAAAAAAAATTATAATATGACGCTAAATAAGCTCGATTTATAATAAATGTACACATTTATATAGTAACATTATGTTAGTTGTGTTATTCTGATTTGATTAACTATTAAAGCTAGTAAAGTCATGTAAATGCATAGGTAATAAAAAGTGTAAACACTCTGAAATGTTTAATTATTTAATTATTTAGGTCTGAAAATAAGTGTGGGGGTCTAAAACAGAGAGTCAGAAACTGTTAGGCTTATTAAGTACATTTATAAAAGGCTTGTTGTTACTGCTCTGTAGGACATAATTATGTTAATTTGTGTCTATTTGTGTTTGATTATTGCTGCTTCTGATACTGTGTTTCAACCGGGTCCTATAGTCTGACTGTGACATTTCTACAAAGTGTTATGTGTCATCATAATAGGGACTTGTGTAGTGAAATTGTGTATTAACATTTTTCAGAAGTTATGCTCTCTTTTTTCAATTGAAGTTAAAAATAACCAGCATTCATCCAAAATAGAAAGCTTTTCTAACAATATATAGTCAAACCAAAAATTATTCAGACACAGATATATTTTTTGATGTTTTTTACTAGTGTGTGCAGGACACTATAGTTCATTAATGTAAGTGAGGAGAGCAAAATAAAGTAAACTGTGACCCAAAAATTGTTCATACAGTGGACTATCAGTAAAATTGATAAAAAAAATTTGGGACCAAAAATTATTCAGACACTTTGATCTGAACAAGTGATATCTGACATTATCAGGATGAATTTGTTCTGACACAGTCTTGTCATATTTTATTACCATTTTCTAAACTATAGCGAATAAACTGTGATAATGTGAGAAATGTTGAAGGTGTCTAAATTTCGGTTTGACTAAGTCTTTACTATCACTTCTTATCAATTTAACACGTTTGCTGAATAAAAGTATGAATTTATTTCAAAGAAAGAAAGAAAGAAAGAAAGAAAACGTGCTGACCCCAAACTTTTGAACGGTAGTGTATATTGTTACAAAGGATTTGTAATTTTGCATAACTCTTTATTCATCAAAGAATCTTGAAAAACGTATCACGGGTTCCAATAAAATATGAAGCAGCAACTGTCTCCAACATTGATAATAAATCAGCATATTATTATGATTTCTGAAGATCATGTGACACTGAAGACTGCAGTAATGATGCTGGAAATACAGCTGCGCATCACAGAAATAAATTACAGTTTAACTGATTTTCACTTAGAAAGCAGCTGTTTTAAACTGAAATATTATTTCACAATTTTTACTGTATTTTTTATCAAATAAATGCAGCAGGAACGACTTCTTTAAAAAACATTAAAAATCTTAGTGACCCCAAACCTTTGAACAGCGGTACACACTTACACACAGATCTTCATATTATTGTATAGCTTTTTATTTACCACATGTATTTGTGAAAATAATTAGGACATATTCTTTGCCAATGTTAAAATTCTTTTTAATATAAACTATGACAGGTCTTTATCAGGCTTACAGGCTTCCGTACATCATTCACATCTTCTGGGATTTCTAACAGTTCGATTCTCTCAAGTCTGCATTCGATGCATCCTCGATATCAAGAACACATCCGGCCACTTTCATGCATCCTCTGTACTTGCGTTCTTGAGTATTGGTGAGCGAGAATGCATATCGAGAAACGGCTAATATTTCTCTCTTGTTCTTTTGCAGGGCATCTGTGTCTGAATTCTTGTCTAGATTATGAGTCCACTGTCCAGTCCCCTCTCTGTCCTCCACTCAGACTCTCACAGTGGAGGTCTTGGATGTTAATGACAATCCTGCATTGTTCCAGCAGCACATTTACAACACCACCATCATGGAGAACAGAGAACCCAGAGAGATCAGCGTCACCACCTCAAAAAAACCCATGATGAGCAATATTTCACAATGCACTCAAACATGTACTGCCAATGAAATACCAGTTGGTAGTCAAACTGCTGCGGAAATCTCCACATGATGGCAGTATGGTTACATCATGCAGCATTACATAAAGCTTCCTCTATGCTTTTTTTAATGGGTTAATTATAATTGTCTTAATGTCTGAATTTTAATCATGCTGTCTCGCATGCATCGCCTGCATTAAGTTTGCCTTATTATCCTCTTAATCAATGTTTAGCTTTTGAAAAACCATTTACATGAATGTCAGTATACATACACAGTTTGTGTAGTTTGATTTGAATAGTATATAGCTATAGTTTTTTATCACGACAGTATATTATTGTCATTTACTGCCAGTGTTGGGGGTAACGCATTACAAGTAACGCGAGTTACGTGGTGTGAAGAGGCTTTTATATTTGCCAAAAATATAACTTTTTTATTTTAAAAACAAACAAGCAAGCCCTGTCCAGATTTAAAAAGTAACGCAAAAGTAACGCATTACTTTCCATAAAAAGTAACTAAGTTACGTAATTAGTTACTTTTTTATGGAGTAACGCAATATTGTAATGCATTACTTTTAAAAGTAACTTTCCCCAACACTGCTTACTGCTCCATGTTACACATTTCTCTAACAGTAGCAAGTCCTTGCAAAACATGCCAGTGTGAGTGACTTAAAATGGATTTCTTTCATATTTGTCCCTCGTGATTTCAGTCTGGAGGTCCGGATGGCCTTGGTCCTTTATTTAGTTAGCAGACTGCTGTTAAAAACATACATTCACCCGAATTACGTTACATCGAACTTGATTGCAAGCATAAATCAACGGGTCTTTGTGTTCTCTTTCGCATGCCGTATGTTATTCTGTGAGTCTTGTACCTAGTCCAAATATTCACAAATCTAGCAGGCCCTTTTAAAATACCTCAGCCGCAGTATCAGTGTCTGCCGGTCTCTGCTTTCTGACGTTATCCTAGAGCTGCAGTCAGGCCTCCTGCAGGATATTTGAAATTGTGTGTGATGATTCACAAACTCAAGCCATCTGTGCTAATAAAGACCGGTTATTTTTTCTCCTAGAATTCAGCAGTGTGGTCTATAGTTTTTCTTTGATTTTATCTTCCATTACGTTAAAACCTCACGAAAGCCCCATGAAACCACTGTGCCAAATGTTCATCAGATGAAGATTGATACTGTTAGTAATCGATTCAACTATCTCTTATGGTTGCATTAATGCAGTGTGATTTTAGTACACTAATAAAGCTGATATATGATGCTTGCGGCTGCTGGTGAAGTCTCCAGCGTATGGGTTGCTGTTTGAGTGTACGTGTGGGTCAATGATGTGACACTCAGTTTTTTAAATTAAAAATACGCTACAATTGCAATGCATACTGACTTGAATACAGCATATTTTTAGATTTTGAATTAAAATTCATGTTGATATTTTTTTGCCAGCACAAAGGTGATGCAACTCACATCATATGAAAAAAAAGCCTCATTAAAAGAATCAAATTCTTGGAAAAAGAAACCTTAATATGTATTAGTGTGGTGTAAGCCTAAAATGCAATTTCAAAAGTGCTTCACTGCTTATTCATATTTGGAACAACTTTTGTAAAATCAAAGTCAAAATGTCAAGGTCAATACAGAGCACTTAAAATTTTCAGATAATTTGCCAAGGCAAGGTTAGTTTGGGTTCTAAATTGCCTCTGGTGTGTCCCCAAAAACATGATGGTATTTATGAATTCATAATTAATAAAAAAATATAAAACAATTCTGACTGAGATGTGTACACTGGCGAATACATTATTACTTTTAACTTAATGATTTCACAACATGAATTCAATTTTACAACTTTTCTGTTGATAATTGTAGAAAGGGGTTAGTTACACTTTATTTGGATATTATACGAACTATAAGTAACTTTACAACTACATGTCAACTAACTCTCATTAATTTGCAACTACATGTCAACTAACTCATTAATTTGCAACTACATGTCAACTAACTCATTAATTTGCAACTACATGTCAACTAAATCTCATTAATTTGTAACTACATCTCAACTAACTCAATAATTTGCACTCATTCATTTGCAACTACATGTCAACTAACTCATTAATTTGCAACTACATGTCAACTAAATCTCATTAATTTGTAACTACATCTCAACTAACTCAATAATTTGCAACAACATGTCAACTAACTCATTGATTTGCAACTACATGTCAACTAACTCTCATTAATTTGCAACTAACTTTCATTAATTTGCAACTACGTCAACTAACTCTCATTCATTTGCAACTACATGTCAACTAACTTGCATTAATTTACAACCACGTCAACTAACTCTCATTAATTTGCAACCACATGTCAACTAACTCCCATTGATTTGCAACTACATGTCAACTAACTCTCATTAATTTGCAACTACATGTCAATGCAACTACATGTCAACTAACTCATTAATTTGCAACTACATGTCAACTAACTCATTAATTTGCAACTACATGTCAACTAACTCTCATTCATTTGCAACTACATATCAACTAACTCTCATTCATTTGCAGCTGCATGTCAACTAACTCTCATTAATTTGCAGCTACATGTCAACTAACTCTCATTAATTTGCAACTACATGTCAACTAACTTTCATTAAATTATTAGTAAGCATAAGTAAGTTGATGTACTTGCAAAGTTACTTGTGTTAGCTGATTTTAAACATACAGTCTACTAATACTCTAATGACTGCTAGTTGAAATATGGTTGCAAAGTTACTTACAGTTAGTAGAATGTCTAAAGCGGACTATCAAAATAAAGTGTTACCTAGAAAGGTTTTCAAACCCGTATGAAACCATATGTGTGTATCTGTGAGTGTTTGAATGAGTGTCTGTGTTTTTGTCTGATAGTGTGTGTCTGTTTTCACATTTCTGCTCTTCACTGACCACAAATCTAAATTCTCCACCAGTGTGTTGGTTGTACACCCAGCCAGCTCTTTTTGCCTTTTTCCCCCCACTTTTGCTTTGTATTTTCTTTGCAATGCTGTTAAATGTAGTAGGCTTTTTTCTTTTAGCACTGTTTTCAATTCAGAGATCAGATAAGGTGCTCAGAAATAGCACTTTGCCAGACAAGACGGTAAACAGACCTCATTCAGCTGTCAAACTCTCATCACTCCTGTATTTGTTGGTGGCCGCAACACAAAAGTGAAGGAAAGCACACATTAAAAAGGCAATTACTAATACAGTAATGCTAATACAGCAGAGTAGTAGAACTCTCTGTCATGATGTCATGCGATCATAATCAGAAAATGTTGGGGCAACTTGTTGTAGACAAACAAATATTCAGATCTGATGACCAGTCAGTGTGTGTGTGTGTGTTTCCCACAGAGGTGAATTCTGCTGTTAGCTACAGCTTGTTACCCGGTCCTGCATATGAGCTCTTTACAATAAACTCCCACACTGGTCAGATCAGCACCTTCACTCGGCTAGACAGAGAGATCCAGTACAGATTTACTCTCAGAGGTGAGACTTCCGTCTGCCTGCATCCCCCTAAACCTACTACTGCAGCTCACTCATCTCTCCAGAAAATCAGCAGCCAAATCATTCACAGACCACTATTTACTTCCTTCTACATGCATGTTTTGAACGTTTGCTCTGTTCATTATTTGTTTTCTTTTCATGCTTAAATGATACATTAAGCAATGCATTTTTGCTCAGTTTATATTGTTTGTAGAATTGTAATTGGTTGGAACAGGACTATGTGCATGGTAAATGCTTTCAGATGTTTTACAAGTCACTGTTTGCTCGCTCACAGAGTGTGATGGGCAGGTGATCATCAAAAACAATAACAGAAATCTGTAGGATAACATGATGAGGATGATGAGGCAGTGTTTAAATGATGATTGTGAAACATGAACACAGTTTTCTTTCTATTTTCATTTCATTTCATTTGTCTTTTTTTGTCTGTATAGTCTAAATATAGTCTTTTTTTAGTTTTAGTTTTAGATAATTTAGTCAGGTTAAACTAAATGAAAATTGGATCTGAAGTTTTTTTTTTGTTAGTTTTTTTTTTGGTTGTTTATTTTATTTCAGGAAAAGAAAATGTTTAGTTTTAGTTAACTTTAATAAGCCTGTCAAGCAGATTTGTTTTTCTTTGTTTCGGGGCATATTGGCAGTGTTTTCAAAAGGCTGTAATTGCATGCTAATTACAAAAACTTAACACAACATGGTCCGCTCTGCATGTGTTTCTGGCTGCTTTACAGTTCAGGTAGAGTACTGTACTGATTTACTTTATTTATATTGTTCTAAGGTACAGGTACAAAGAGAATGCCGGAAAGAAGGCGACCTCCTTGTCTGCTAACCTCAACCACGAGACTGACTCTTTAGGAGCAACAGGTGACAACCTTCACAGCGGTATTAACCTCCATGGTTTACAAGAACCATTAGACATGTGGGGAAGAACAGATATCCCAAACCCTTCAAGAAACTCAAAAACCTCAAGTGGAAGAGGGTCTACTGAGGAAGAGACTACTGAAGATCAAGAGACCAAAATGATCAATAAATGTGCATGCTTTAAACAGCTCAGCTCTGTCCCGGCACAACATGCATCAAGAGTCTCAGACTCAGGGATCCCTGGAGACTCCAACTCTCCTTCCACTCGGTAGATGAAGACCCACCTTCCGGTGCCAATATAGGAATAGTCCAAATAGTGGACATGCCCAGTTCTGAGAGTCTCCATACATTTAAGGATGAAGGAGGAGGTGAGGGAATGCTCCCTTAGGTGGTCAACATGAAGGAAGTCCTGAGAAGGTGCATGTCTACGCCTGATGACCCAGGTTCAGTTGAGGGCTCACTCACAAATCTGATTTCCTCTGAGGAACAGCTGCATGGAAGCTACGGTTGGGACTACTTTCTCAACTGGCAGCCATGCTTCCAGTCACTCACCTCCTCGCATCACAGCAGTTGCCCAGCCGGGAATACACGCCGTCCCTCCCAGAATGCCCTGTAGAAGATCGCCACTGCTCAGATTGCCCACATACACCAAGACTCAGAAACACAGAGCTGACCCATTCAGCAATGACTCCTAGTTTCTCCCCCTCTCTGAAATCTCTCCAGTGGTTTCAGAAACAGGTTTGGGATGCTACACAATAATTGCAACACTGCCAAAAGACATCTTGGATGATGCAGAGATTCAAGTGTAATCTTCTATTTATTTATTTTACTTTTATTAATGTAAAAATCTTAACTACTTTAAGTTACAATGTGCTTTTGTGTTTTAGTGTAATATAGTTGAATTGTAGCATTTTTGATTTATTAGATGAATCAAGATTACTGTAAAGACTTATTTTTGATAAATAATGGTAATAACCAAAGTTATAATAACTATAATATTGTATTATTATTATAAAATACAACACACAAACATTTCTATTATGTTAGCGTTTTATTGTTTTTAATTGTTTTTATTGCTGATTCATTTAAATTAATTTGTTGTTCTCATTATCTCATGTTTAGCTATGTTTATTTTGCCAAATATTTGCTTGGAAACAGAAAGCTATGCAAGGAACTCTCACTTTATATATTTATATAGATATATATATATAGATATATAGATATATATACACACACACACACACTAGGGCTGTCTGGAAAGTATCCAGTCGTGTAATATGAAAAATACAAGATTAAAGAAGCAATATGACGAATGTGCATTGTTTCTTGTATCTTGTTTCTTCTTCAATAGGTGTCTCTATTTTTCATATTACATAGCTGGATACTTTACGGACATTATGGAATATCTATAAATACCAATAAAATAAAATTAAGACAATTTATTAACGATGCACCCAAATTGTTTCTTCATTATGCTAAAGCATTCATTAGTGAAATTACAGAAAAGTCCTTATGCAAAGTATGAACCTCAAGACTCTTCAATCCAGTGTCAAACTGACCAAATATTTTGTTTATGTGTTACTTTGAAGAAGTGGAACTAAGGCTTTGTTGGAACGAAGAGGCAGATTTTTTTCTTATAGCTGAGTTGTTAAATGTGGCCACACAATGTGTTTGCCAATTCTAAGTTCCAGAACCATGACAAGAGCCTCCAAACCACGAGTGAGGTGGCAGCTATCGCTTTAGCCAGTTTAACAACTCCTATAATCCATGACCACATTTCCCACAGATGCCCCCAGCACAACCATCTTTTCAATTTATGCAATGTACTTTGTCTTTGAATGCTTTACTCAAGCGGCTTTGAAACAAAAGCAGCTAAGCTCTTCTCTCCTTGTCAGATCTGCACATTAACAGTAATAAACAGCTTGACAGCAAGGTAACCACGCTATCCTCAGACACCAAGAAAGCTGTCATGATAAGTGTGGAATCTCCACGACTGTGGAGACGTGCTGAAATGGCGTTTGGTCTCGTACTGTATCGCGTACCTTGTCAGTGTCATGCGCTTTGCTTGGCCATTTGTTGGGATAAACAGGAAAGTGTGTCCAGCTGAATTCAATTTGAGTTTTGTTAAACTAATTAAAAAGAAGCTTAGTTTACCGCGGCTGCGGTCGTGTGAAGACCGAAGAGTGTAAAGACCATCGACTCTACCATGCGACTCCATCGGCCAGGGACACCGGCAAAGGA
>NW_015643640.1:1197639-1215423 GCF_001515625.1 Sinocyclocheilus rhinocerous | reverse complement strand
GCGCGTTTTTGTGACAAATGAGGACATAAATTTGTATAATGACAAGGGTATAACATAGGTATTACAAGGAGAGGGTGACTTTTCAGGACATCACCCCATGTCCCCACTTTTCAAAACGCATATAAATCACACAGAATGGAGTGTATTGAAAATCTGAAAAAGTGATGAAATGCCACTGCGGCAAATATGCGCTCCATAAATTCATTTGATTGAAATGTGTTTAAAGGGAGAAAGAAAAATAAGAAATCATGCATGTCTTGCAATGAGCTGTATAGTGTTTAAAACGCAGTATGTACACGCACACACACACAGGTCAGCTATCCTTGTGGGGACTCTTCATAGGCGTAATGGTTTTTCTACTGTACAGACCGTATATTCTATTGCCCTACACCAACCCTACCCCTAAACCTACCCCTTACAGGAAACTTTCTGCTATCTTGCATTTGTTTTAGCCATGGTGTTGAAAGACAACGAATAAACTTTTGTTTACTGAAAGAAGCCTGAAATCCATTTTAAGATGCTACATAGGGCTTAATGTAGCGTTCAAACAAAACACTATGAAGCAAAACTCTTAAATGTGTACAGATGTTCTGCAATGTGGATAGCATGGATCATTTTCAGTCTTGGACAGACTTGAGAAACAAGTTCAAATGTACAGAAGCATCATAAGAAAGCATCTGCAAGTGTTTCTTTTGTTTCTTCAATTCATAATCAACATCATGCCCTACTATCAACTATCTTCTATATTTCTTTTCTTATTTATCTCTGTGTGTTTAATATGAAAACTTAATATGTTCAAATATTGCTTTATGTAATGTTGGAATTCGAAGTATTGTCCCAAAAATCTGTATTTCCAAACGTGTGTATTTATGTTGGGTAGATAAAAAAAAGATGGCCATGGGTAATGGAGTCTGGACCTTGATCATGGAGAGAAAATGATGCAGAGCTTTGGCCATGGTTCTGAAAAAAACACTATTGCCTAAGATGAAGCGTACTGCTTATTTAAAATAAACACAATAATAGAATAAACTACAGACCAAATTTTTCAGACGTTCACTGTCTGTATCCATCCAATCATCCACTGTGTATTTCAAATGTCCATCCAACCCTTCTCTGGAATACACTCATTTAATTTCAACTTGTGCAGAAGCCATCAAAAGTGTATTACACATCAGCTCCATGAGCTTTGAGACATTGGCCAACACTTGTTGGTAAAAATGAAACCTTGCTATCCCAAATCATGAAACCATGCCATTTGTCGACAAAATTCCCGGGCCTTTAAGACAAAGCAGCTTCAGAACATGAAAAAAGGGAGACTGCACATCTGTGTTCGATTTCAGCCAGCTTAGAGTGATGCGTCAAATGCAGATAAATAACAGACTGCAGACTTTACAGCAGCTCCAGTTCTCTGTTTACTGTCTTTCAGCACTGGCCGTCTATTCATCGCCGCTGAACAATCTCCACAGCTCCAGACATTTCGGGAACTGAGGACAGGGTCAAAGCTTTGCCCCAAAATCCCCAAGTTCATTTTAACTATATTTTTGTTGGTTCTCTTTAAGACCACTGCGCAGGCCTGCTGGTCTCTGGTTATCATTTTGAAGCTGAAAGACGTCCATATGTAGCCTATTGTGTGTGTGTGTGTGTGTGTGTGTGTGTGTGTGGGTATGTGTGTGTATTCAATACAGTATGTTATGGGGACAAAATGTCCCAACAAGGATAGTAATACCAGTACATTTTGACCTTGTGGGGACTTTTTTTGTTGTTTGGTCCCAATGAGGAAAACAGCTTATAAATCACACAGAATAAAGTTTTATGATGAAGGTAAAAATGCCTGTAGTTTTGTGTGAGGGGTAGGGTTAGTGTAAGGAGATAGAAAATACAGTTTGGACAGTAGAAAAACCATTACACCTATGGAATGAACCCATCAAACATGGAAACCGTGTGTGTGTGTGTGTGTGTGTGTGTGTGTGTGCGTGTGCGTGTGTGTGTGTGTGTGTGTGTGTACAGGTTTTTCTACACTGGTGGGGACTTAAACCTGAGTACACACCAACTCTTGGGGAATTGTGTCACCGTAGGTACCTAAATTGAGGTCCCCATGGGTACAAAAGCTTATAAATACTTATACAGAATTTTTTTCAAATTGTAAAAATGCAGAAAGTTTTGTGTGAGGGGTAGGTTTAGGTGTAGGGCGATAGAAAATACAGTTTGTACAGTATAAAAACCATTACGCCTATGGAGAGTCCCTAGAAGGATAGTGAACCAGATGTGTGTGTGTGTGTGTGTGTGTGTGTGGACTGCAGGTCCAGATCTAGAGTTCAGCATGCATGACGGCACCATCAGAGACCTGGCGTTTATGGAGGGTCCCGAAAGCGGAGGGGCGATCCTGATCAGCGCTGGGGCTGGAGACTGTAACATCTACACCACTGACGTGTGTGTGTGTGTGTGTGTGCGTGTGCATGTGTGTGTGTGTGTGTGTAAGTGGACAAAAATTTAAATGAAATTAATGAGGATGTTTTACTTAAAAATGAAACATACAGTTACTAATAATAAATACTAAATGCATTATCTTTTGGTTTTGTGTAGTTTCTTTTCATTCTAAAATAGAATGACATTCATAAACAGATTGTAAATGAATGGGTCTTGGAATGCTTATATTTTTATGAAGCTGTTTTTGCTATTAATTTTGTACATATAGGATTATCACAAAGTTGTTTTTTGATTTTTGACAGCGAATGCATTAAATCTCTGTGTATATCCTTCATGGCGTCATGTATTTTTGTACAATAGGCCTCAGCTTGTCTCACATTCTGTTGTTTGCCTCAGGCCTTATCAAAACCATGTGGAACACCAACTCTATGATTTTCAGATGTGCTCCAAATCGTTCTTTGGACCTTGGGTAGATGGCAAGGGGAATGCCTTATTTTTATGCACAAAAAAGGCATTCAGATTTTTGTTTTTCTCAGACTTGCTTGTGCTTCATCGAAGGTGTTTGTCAAACTTGAAAACGTTGGATTTGATCACTTAGACTCTAACCTTTTAGTCTGTTTTCACACAAACTACATGGTTATAGTTTTCATTTTTATCTAAGACGAGCTTTAAATTCCTTGTAAAGTTTGCAATTTACGGATTTACAATCCATATTAAAGACTGGAAAAAAAACAGATTTAATCATATTTAATATCTTTGTTTTTGTGCTTTCAATGAACAATTCTCTAAAATGTGCAATATATAGATTAAATGATGCAAATGTGATATCGCATACAAACAAATAAACAAAGCTGGCCTGACTACATAACTGAGCAGAAAAAAAGTGTGTAGCCGTGTTTTGTTTGTTTCTTTATTTAGTTATTAAACCCTGCTCGCACGTGGATCCGCAAAATATCTGTGGATATACAAAAGATACAAATGTCCCATCCAGCTTATCAGTTGCTGTCCCACGCAAGCTGAACTATAAAAATCAAAGGTAATAACAATAAGAGTATTAATAATAATGCAAAGTAAAGCAAACAAACAAACAAAAAAAAGAGTAAATAAATAGATGCATACATATATACTCTAAAACTGTTCAAGTCTGATTGTAAACAAGGGACTGCGACTGTCTTCAGAAACCAGTGATTTTTGATACTTTATGGTCCATCTCTTCACTAGTTTGAGAGATTTTAATTTCTGACTGCATGTTGGAAATAAGTGAGTTATATTGCGGTCAGAATGTCTCTTGACAGCATTGCAAGACAAAGAGCAATATGACTTTGTTTATTGTAGTAAAGTAGTTTCTCTTCCTAGTGCCTAAATAGATACATAAATACATGCATAATTTTTTTTAAAGGAGATTTTGATATAGATTGGCTGCAGATCTCCCAACATTATAAACGTGGGTATCCACATTTGGACATGTGCTGAAATATGTGCATTTGGATATGTGACAGCATCTAAAACATAAATGTATTTATGCATGTGCAGCTTTAGAAAAGTAATCATTTGTGTTATAAAATAAATATATTACCATAGTAGCGTTTTACTGATGCATAGATGGAAAATATCGCTTAATTGTATCAAATGTGCAATTGGGGTGCTTCAAATCATAAGAGTATATTTTTTAAAAACTGTACTTGCAGCTAATATAATGTTATTGAAATCAAAGGTCACTTAAGATACGCTTATTTATATTTATTTCATGACTATGTTTCTAAACACACAAGTAGACTTTTAAAAAGTGCACTTTGTAATATTGTCAAAGACAACTGAATTATGAAATTGCATAATGATTTGCATGTTTTGTTAATTAATTAAATAGGGTGATATAAGACTAGGAATAAATATGAGAATATGTAGTCTGTTCAGTACCTGAACATATTAAATTATAAAATTGGTAATGACAGACACTTCCCATTTTTTCATAAATGGTTGTCAGTACATTTAGCAATACACTTTAACCATATTTCAAAGACAATAAATGAATTATGACATTACATATCAAGATTTGCATAAGTCCTTCTCAAGTATAGGTCAAAACACTCTAAAGTTCAGCTCATTGCATTTAATATGAATTTAAATAATAATACATTTTCATTTAATTGCAGTTATAACATGTCCAGAAACACTGCATTCAGTTCACATTCAGGTAAATTCTTTTAAAGCATATTATTTACGTAATAAGTACTCTTTTAAAAGTATGCTTCACAAAGAAGTTTATGAGCCACTAATCCCACTCCCAAACCTACTGTACATCTTAACAATATAAAAAAATATAATAGGCAGAGATATTAATTGTATCATAATTTTAGCTGTAATATCGTTTGCACGTTTGGAGAGAAAACAGCTTACTTCCGCATTACGAAAAAGAGCTGGATGCCATTATATAGAAACTGTAAACGTTTGTGTGTCTCTAAAGTTCTTCATGTCAAGTCAAGTCACCTTTATTTGCGTAGAGCTTTATACAATACTGATTGTGTCAAAGCAGCTTTGCAGAGTCAAACAGGAAAATAGTTTGTCAATAATGCAAGGAGACAATAACAAAAAGTCATTTTTCCAGCTAAAGTCAGTTCATTGATGATTCAGTGATGTCATTATATAAAAAAATGCTTAAGTTTTAGAGGCTGTCAGTACATAATGTATGTTTGTGCATGTATGTATGCTAGAACAACACTTAACATACAAATATCAATGATAATCTATGTAACTCAGAGGATTTTCAAATAGTTGTATCTCGGCCAAATATTGTCCTATCCTACCAAACCATACATCAATGGAAAGCTTATTTATTCAGCTTTCAGCTGATTTATACATCTCAATTTCAAAAAATAGACCCTTATGACTGGTTTTGTGCTCCAGGGTCACATATTAGTATTTAAAAGTATGCAATAGTACTTGAAGTGCACATACACCTTTTGAAATGGTACCGGCCCAGTGACGGTTTTGTACCTATTTTCCTGATATCTAATAGATTAGCCATCACTAAAAACGAGATGCACATGTCAATCTGACCTCTGAGGAAGAGCAACTCTTTGGGGTCAGGCGACCAGTGGGGAGGGAAGTTTGTGAAGGTGGGGTATTTGGCTTTGAGGAGGCCTGCAAACATTCATCACAGTCTTGGGATTCCTAGACCGACCCGTGCACTCCAGCTTTTAGCAGCCAGCATGCATTTCAACCAGGGCGGTAACAGGTCAAGGCCAGCAAGCTTTTGATTTACACCCCAGCAGTCCACGGTTCAAATAGCCTGCTGGGCTGAGCAGTATGCTGGAGTGTGACTGACAAGAGTAACGAGTGCACCGGCACACAATGCCTAAATTAAGCTGGAAACAACCCATATGTTATAGTCTACGGCGGGTCACAGGCTCCGTACAGTATAGGTCAAGTTGTTCCAGTTCTCATATTGGTGACTTCAGCAACTATATGCCAGATCCCGATTGGGACCTGGTGCAGAATGAGGAACAAGTTTCATCCCCAAAGGCATGTGGAGGCATCGGGATTAATCACTCATGCAAATCCAGCATAAGGCTTTTGTTTGAAGCATCATGTGCGATTTAGAGCAAAAAGTTGCATTTGAAAGGAAAGGCACAGTTATCCTAAGCAATTCATGGTGTACTTGATCATTAATAGCTTCTGACCTAAACGAAAAAAGAGGGTGAAACGAGGACTTAATTTACCACAGAGCCCAACTCTATGGAGAGGAAGTTCATTTTTTGATTGGTTACACATGCACTTTGTTACATAAGCATGGCTTAGCGACCTCGATCTTTCTTTGTTCTTCAGTAACAAACTTCATATATTTCTAGACCGAGTAAGTAAATTTAGCAATAGCTCAATCAATAAATCTTGTGTCAGCGAGCAACTTTGATCATAATATGAACTTGATTTGGTTCCTGCTGTAAGTTAACTTTCCATTAAGCAATGGAAAATCATTTTCATACTGAACGTGAACTCTGAATATTTATCAACACGAAACAGATTTATTAATACAGAGATGCCGTGAAGTTCAGCGCATGTTCATTTCTGCACACGTGAATTGCTCACATGTAGTTATGTCTTTATGACGTGATACCTCGGTGCAAACAAGTCCTCAGTGGATCTGCTTATGAAAATGAAACAAGACTCGAACACTGAGGTTTTATTTCAGCTGTGTTACTCTGTACCTCATTTTTTTTAATGTCTCATGTCATCAAGGCTGCATTTATTTGATCAAAAATGCTGTTAAAAATTATGAAATGTTATTACAATTTTAAGCAACTGTTTTCTATGTGAATATCTGTTAAACTGTAATTTATTCCTGTGATCAAAGCTGTATTTTCAGCATCATTACTCCAGTCTTCAGTGTCACATGATCTTCAGGTTGACATATTTATTGGTGCATCACAACATAAACTTTGCTAAACAGTGTTATCATTTTACTAACAACAACAGCATTGACCATTGTAAGTATAGACTGCAGCAGAGCCCGCTTTTCAGCAGCCTCGGTTTCAGAAATATTTTTCCCACAGGGATTTTTAAAATGTCTTCGCTGAAGAGTTATAAGCCATGAACCAAGCCAAGCAGCTACGAGGTGTGTTTGAAGCAAGAAAGTACATGAAAAAAAGTCAAAGGTTCAAGAAGCATTGCAAATGACATAATCAAATAACAAATAATGGTGAAATATAAAACTATTCAATTAAAGTTGTTGATTATAGAAACAACATATTTCAAGCTTATTGCAAAATATGCATATATATATATATATATATGCACACAAATATTTAAGTATTTTGGAAAGTGTTGTGGGAGACCAACCAGATTATGTAATTAGAGGTGCTTCAAGGCAGTGGGCTTTCCCTGCAAGCTCTTTTGTTGTGATTTGCTCTCTGATTGGTGGAATTTTCTGTACAGCATCATGGGTAATGTAGTATTTCATCATGTATTACACTTTTACAAATAAGTTGAAAAACCATCAGTTAACAACCTTGGAGCTCACAACAGTTTTTACTTCCAAAACCCGACTTTTGCACTCTATTTGCTTGTTTTCAGTGATTTTTTATTTATTTTTTATTTTTTGCAGAATCATGGGTAAAGTAGTTTTTCACCGGTAATTCCGCGGTTAAACACCAATTATTTTAAAAATACGTTGAAATAATGTGGGCTGATGACTTCAACAAAAGCATATACCAACGATTAACAACCTCATGGCTCACAGTAATTAACGGTTTAAGTTATTGTTAAAAATCTTTTTGCATTTGAATTATTGCCTTTTTCAGCAGCGTATCGAGGGTTAAATCTGTTTTGTTCCAGCCTACATTAAAATGCTGCTGGTAAACATGCTCTTATTCTGCCAAAATTATAGAAAATCACAGGCACTGAGCAAAACCGCAACTTAATAGTGCAAATACTGCCTTGTAACATTTGTTTCCAGTGGTTTGATAAGCTGAAAAGAATGATATATAATTTATTTAAATTTATTTCGTGATTCAGACCTCTCCAAGTCACAGTTAGAGCAAAACCACAAGATTTTTGTATTGTCTGAATCATCCAGTATTTCTATTTTCTTCAGTCTTGACTATGCCATAGGTCAGATAATATGTGTCATGTCTCTTCAAGAACTCATTCAAGACTGTGTTTCTTGGCCATTAGTGGGTGGATTTATTTATTTATTAATTTAGCCTGGAAATGAGTTCACTTGGATGAAGAATCATAATAAAAGTGTCTGATCTCTGCACAGCTTGTAACCAGTGGGGTGTCATATACTGTTAAAACTGTATGCAATAAATACATTTCAGATTATATCGTCATTTCAATATAGTGTAGTCATAACAGTTTTAGAGTTTAATAAGAGTTTATTGTATTTTCTTTAACAACTGTAAAGCATAAAACACATCTGGCAGGCCAGGAACTGCAGTGAGACAAGCCAACTTTATCAGACAGTGAGATCATTAAGCAAATACAGATCACACACACACACACACACAAACACACACTCACACACACACACACACACTCACTCACTCACTCATTAGCTCAAACACTTCAACATGCAGCAGCAGCTTGATGAAAGCAAGTTTCGTTATGTGCAACATTTGACTTGCAATGATACAGAAGAGGAAAAGGGTGACCTTGTGATAGCAGTTAGCATGAACATTGATTACAAAACACTGCAGCCAAGATTAGAGGAAAATGTCCCGTAGATCAAAAGTATTTTTACACAAGTAAAAACTGCAATGAACCTCGACGTTTTCTTGCCACCCATTATAACTCATGACAGTGTAGCAATGCATGCTGCATTTGTTTGTTTGTTTTTTAAAGTGTGGAGTTCATTCTTGAGTTTTTGCATTAAAAATGACAGCAGAAAAAAAAACACAGAAAAGCTCCCTTTTTTTCTTTCCAAGATGTAAAACCATCCCATTTTCAAACATTGCAACATTTTGCATGTATCTTCCCATCTTTCCTTTTGTAGGGAATCTATCGCCTCTTTTCTAAATTTCTTTGATTACAATCTTGCCTTCATGTTCCAGAGAGCGTGCGACATTCCTCTTCACTTGATACAGCTGATTCCACATAGATTTCTATCTCGAGAGCTTTCTGTTAGATATTTTTTCTCTGTAGATCACTCAAACTTTCACCTGTTAAAACAATTTAATCTGGAGCATGTTCAAGCTTTGCCAGTATATCAGTCTGATACAAAACTGAAAACAAAATGCATCAGTAATACTTTACAATAAGATTCCATTAGTAACGTTAGTTAATGCATTAACTAACATTAGTTAACAATGAGCAATACATTTGAATTTTTGCTGAATTTAGTTAATAGAATATAACTGTTTATTGCTTGTTCATGTTAGCTCAGGTCTATTAAATAATCTTAAATCGTCTTAAGTCGCTGGGGTATATTTGTAGCAATAGACAACAATACATTGTATGGGTCAAAATTATTGATTTTTCTTTTATGCCAAAAATCATTAGGATATTAAGTAAAGATCATGTTCCATGAAGATATTTAAATATTATCAAAACGTAATTTTTGATTAGTAATATGCATTGCTAAGAACTTCATTTGGACAACTTTAAAGATGATTTTCTCAATATTTAGATTTTTTTGCACCCTCAGATTCCAGATTTTCAAATAGTTGTATCTCGTCCAAATATTGCCCTATCCTAACAAACCATACATCAACGGAAAATTTATTTATTCAGCTTTCAGATGATGCATAAACCTCAATTTCAGAAAATTGACCCTTATGACTGGTTTTGTGCTCCAGGGTCACATATTAGCAGATACAGCTTACAATGCATTAGGAAATGTTGAGACTACGAAGAATAATTAATGCTTTATGTAGAATAATAATGTAGTTAATGTTAACAAATGAAACCTTACTGCAACCTGACCATGCATTGATGAATATACTCTCTTTGCATGCCTGTATTGTGCAGTATAGTGCAGCTTTGGTTTAAATGCATTACAGTCACTGAAGGAATAAATGTGCGCACACGTGTGAGACAGTAGGTGGGGGTTACGGAGTGTCTGCTTTGCCTCATGTATCACCAGGTCTTTTGGCTGATGCCTGTAAACACTTTTTTGCCACCAGGCAGACTCCTATGCATGCCAGGCTTTATTTACCCACAAAGCCATTCTCTGGAATGTCCCAGGTTACCTTGGGTCACATGGTAGTCCATGTAGCACTCTATATGCAGTGGATGATTTTGCTGAACTTTGACCTTTACACTCTCAGAAAAAAGGTCCAAAAGCTGTCACTGGGGCGGTACACATGTTTGTACTTTATTTACACTTAAAGGGTGCATATGTGTACCTCAAAGGTACATAATAGTAGAAAGATATTTGTACCTTTCAAAAAGATACCGCCCCAGTGACAGCTTTTGTAAACGGTACACATGTTTGTACTTTATTTACACTTAAAGGGTGCATATGTGTACCTCAAAGGTACATAATAGTACCTTCATGGTAGATATTTGTACCTTTCAAAAAGATACCGCCCCAGTGACAGCTTTTGTAATTTTTTTCTGAAAATGTGCTATTCCAGACTATTCTATGCAAAACTTTCTTGTAAGTACATCGCCCCAGAAAATTAGTTAATCAAACATGAACTAACAATGAACAATACATTTGTAGCATTTGTTATTCTAGGTTAGTGTTCATTTCTACTTAAGTTGTATAAATTAACATTATTTAATTTGTATAAAACATACTGTTAAATACTGCAAAAAACAACAACAATGGCAGCATTGGTGACAATGTTTCAGGTGTTACTGGATGGCATATTAGTGTCTGTATATTTTACAAATTATCACTGTACAGTGAAAGTGGAAAGTATTCAGACCCCCTTAAATTTTTCACTCTTTGTTATATTGCAGCCATTTGCTAAAATCATTTAAGTTAATTTTTTTTCCTCATTAATGTACACACAGCACCCCATATTGACAGAAAAACACAGAATTACATACTGTTAAATACTGCAAAAAAAAACAACAATGGCAGCATTGGTGACAATGTTTCAGGTGTTACTGGATGGCATATTAGTGTCTGTATATTTTACAAATTATCACTGTATATAGTTATATGATGTTACTTATCCACTATAACTAGCAAAATATGCTTTTTATCCACAAAACATGGCCAATACTTGTATATAGACAATGCACAGGGTCATAACATCATCAGGGTAACACACATGAATAATGCAATAAAATAATGCAATATAGAATAATGCAATAAAAACGATCTAACAAAACACCCTACTACATTAATGATGACAATAATAAGAACAAACATAACTATTTACATCAAATATAATCAAATTATATGGTAGTTCATAGTTTTTGCTTCCAAAAATTGTGCATTATTTTATAGTAAAATTACATAAAATGCAACGTTAAACCATTTACAGTTTATCACTTGTATATGGCAAGGTAATGGTACAGCTAATCAAGGTTTAACATTTTTACTTTTTTTTTTCAGTGTATGAAGAAACATGAATTAACAATGAGCAATGGTATATTTACAGACTAAATTAATCAATGCTGTAACAAGTTGTTATTTATTGTTAGTTCAGAACAATGTTTTAATTAATGTTAATGAATTGAATCTTACTGTAAATGTTAACTTATTTATTTTCTCTTTATAGTACTGTACGCATCACTTTGTAGAGAAGCTGAATGTATTAATAAGTGTATCATCATGTTTCATTTAATGTTTACATAAATTCATACTTCACTAACCAGTGAACAAGAATGCATGCATTGTTTGTTCGTTTGTTTTCAGCATGGGCCAGATTTTGACTTAACTTACGAAATCAATCACTAGAATTGCAAGCATAGAATTAAGCTCATATAGGCCTGCTTTTGAAGCAAAAAACAGACACATTCACTCACACATGCAGACAAAGTCTTCCCACATCTATACTGCCATTGGTTACATGCTGACTCAATTACCTCCCAGTTCTCTGTATGTGTTGGTGAGGGCTACTTCTGTAATGTAAGCACAATCTGTATGACTACATGGACCTTCAGCTCCATTAATACATGTGCTGTGTGACTGAATTCTTCAGCTCAAGCTGTGCAGAGCCGGGACTGACACTAACAAGCTTGTTAGGGCTGCAGCTTATTTCTCTCTCTAAACTGCCTTTTTCTTTCCCAGCAGGGGAACACAGTCCACATGAGCGTGAATGCCCTCTGCTGAATCTGCTGACCTCGGCCCCAGTTAATCACACACATCCCCTGAATCAAATGTGGGTCAATGACAAATAAAAGTGTTCACAATAAGGAAAAAAATTTCCTACATTGGTAGAAACGTAATCTTTGTATTATGTTGGTTTCATATAGTTTTGAAATTCCAGTTTCAAAAAACATATTTTTATTTACCATGGTCAAATGATCTGATATTTTAAGAGATCTTTTGACCTTAACACACAGTCACAATCATTTTCTGTTTTCTGTTTTCTTTTCTGCATGCTTCTGCATTCTGGTCACATTACACGACTATGATTTGGCAGACCAAAGTTTTTTATTTTTATTTTTATTAATCAGTGAAATTTTTTTTTTTCCTGAAAATATGTAAAAAATAATATTTTTAACTAATTTTTAATTATATATTTTTAAAATAATATGAATTTGTCTTTTTTTAAAGAATTTCCTTCTTTTGATGAGGCTTCATTATGATATCAAGGTAGTTGTCTTACTCTGAAAATTTGGAATTTAAGCCACATTTTAATTCAGTTTAATTAAAAAATATATATGTTCATGATAGAGGATGTGTATTCAAGTCCTTGCACACTGTAAACATTTTTTGTGAAGTTGTAAATAAAACAAAGATTATTGAAGTACATTTTATAAACAAAAAATACTATTTCAGTCATTCTACTTCATGTTTAATTCAATGTGTTTCTTGCAGTTTCTTTGTAATTAATTGTTAAATTTACTAGTGAAATTCTAAGTGAAATTGTTTTTTATGCATTTTTGAATAAATTAATAGATCTGAACAGCAACAACAACAGTTCCTCTTTTTTAAGATCTCAGACATTTAAAGATATCAACTTACGATCAACCTGTTTTAGTTTCACAAAGTAAAATTTAGTTTGATGATTCCTGCTGTCTAGTCTAACGGAAATGTTGTTTTTTAATCACAAAGACCGAATATTCATTTCAAAGAAATAGTTATGAGAAAAATGTGCAATCATGAAAGTATGATTGCTGTGTGTCCTTCAATATTCACACTATAATAACAGTTTAGAGCTGTTTAAACGCTGCTTGATCTGTGCAGATTTCTCTCCTGATTCACACCAGAACACCTTTTCACTGGAGGAACAGTTATTATGGATTATATGGACTTTTAGTTAAAAGCGTCTTAATGCTGGATTTGTTTCAGCTTTTGTCTTCTCCAGATGTTAACTGGTGGACGTGCGTGCTGTGGATTACTTGTGGATTACTGAGATGTTTTTATCAGCTGTTTGGACTCTCATTCTGACGGCACCCATTCACTGCAGAGCATCCATTGCTGAGACACTGATGCAATGCTACATTTCTACAAACCTGATAAAGAAACAAACTCACCTACATCTCGGATGGCCTGAGAGTGAGGACATTTTTGGCTAAGTTTCATTTTTGGGTGAAATATTCCTTTAAATAACTTTAGCCATAAATTATTTATTAAAACACTTAATCTTTCACAGCCTTTTTGGTTTATTCCTTGTAAAGACAAAGTAGTTAGTTGCAAAGCAATTTCTTTTATATATTTATGTTGCAGGGCTGGGCAAAATTCAGAATTAAAAATTTGGCTCCTTTTCAATTCACAAGTTGAAATTTGAACCAAATGACCTAAACACCACCAGTAATGCATTTTGGACAATTAAGCGTTCCTCCACTCTGGTTCACAAAAGTTCATTTCTTAAATATTATATTTAAACTAAATACAAATTTCTAGAGCTGGCATTTCAAACTCATCCGTCATTCTCTCTGACTCTAAAACCTAAACTATACGTATAAAATATATGATTCTGTAAGTCATAATGATAAGAAACATTCTCATAATTATGATTCGGTGTCTCATTATATAGAAAAACTTTCTCATAACAATGACTTAGTATCTCATACTAATGAGAAACGTTCCGGTAATTATGACTCGGTACGAGAAACTTTCTCATAATATTGTTGATGTTAGACTGTTGAACAGTTGAATTGTTTTCTAAAATAACTGCTAATTTCGTGACCAAGTGAGGGTTTTGTTACTTGCCATTGTTGCCAATAACAACTTTGGTCAGAAGAACATTTTTTGGGGCCAAAATAAACATAAGCACATTTTGATTGTTGAATATTTATATAGTTGATCTGATTTTTTCCAAGCCATTTCTATGTAACTAAGCAAAAGTAAATAGACTTTCCAATAAAACGAGACCCTGATTGATGCAAACTTTAGAAGACGCCATCTGGTCTCTAATCAATATTAGTAACCCCTCTATTCTGGCTAGACAGATGAATATTGACACGTGCACACTACATAAACACAACAAAGGGGCAAACGGAGGACACAGATCTCCTAGAGAGCTAAACTTGTCTTATCATCATAGAGACCAAGGGCTATAACTTTACAGCTAGAAACAAGTCTTTAAATGCCTACTTCTTCCCAGCAGGATCCCAAAGATGGGAAACCCCAGCAGCTAACCTGTATTTAATGAGGGCCTCTGAACCTATTACCTTTAGAAGCCTTCAGGACTATTCCCCAGTAAACCCAGTGACAAGAAAGATCCAAAGAATTCACAATCTGCCTTAACATTGCTACATAAACTCTCCATTTATGTATAAAGTGTTGCTTGAACACTTAGCAGGTCGATCATGCTTTGGCTCAGAATTATCATTGTCCACTTTAAAGGGATAGTTCACCCAAAAATGAAAATGTGGTGTTTATCTGCTTGCCCCCAGGGCATCCAAGATGTAGGTGACTTTGTTTCTTCAGTAGAACACATATGATGATATTTAACTTTAACCGTTGCAGTCTGTCAGTCATACAATGCATGGCAATGGTAACAAAATCTATGAGAGTAAAAAAAACATGCACAGACAAATCCAAATTAAACCCTGCGGCTCGTGACGACACATTGATGTCCTAAGACACGAAACGATCGGTTTGTGCGAGAAACCCAATGTATCGTCACGAGCTGCAGGGTTTAATTTGGATTTGTCTGTGCATGTTTTTTTTACTCTCATAGATTTTGTTACCATTGCCATGCATTATACGACTGATAGACTGCAACGGTTAAAGTTAAAAATCATCAAATGTGTTCTACTGAAGAAACAATGTCACCTACATCTTGGATGCCCTGGGGGTAAGCAGATAAACATCACATTTTCATTTTTGGATGAACTATCCCTTTAAGCTTCCTCTAACTCTGTAAGGATGATCTGTCTTGCGATGAGAAAGGGTTTGTTTGTGTGACCCACTCAGCGGCTTAAAACTGGACCCTACAGAGTGATGAACGATCCACTGCAAGCCACTGCAAGCAGTTCAGTTTCACTCAACGGTTCATTTTCTCCATCATTTGATCTATCATCCATCACACTGATATACATGAAAAATGTTAGCCATATTATATAAAATTATGAACTATACTTCACATATTTTGCCTTAATGATGACAGATGACCGTGAGTGTTAAAGGGGTAAATACCACAGCATCACTCACCAAAGAATATGAATTATAGAGCTACCAAATTAAAGCCTTACTGCAAAAGATAGCTTGCAAAAAACCAAATGAATATCTTACATATTTTCCGATAGTAATATGAGTAAAATGGTTATTTTAAGAAATGTTCACTGAAAGATTGTTTGAGGAACACAGAATGTTTCTATGGCGTTAAGAGTTATTTCTTGTGAACTAGAAGCACCCTTACAAAAAAAGTTTATTTTATTAGTGGGATAGTTCACCCAAAAATGAAAACTCAGTTATTTACACACCCTCAAGTTTTTTTTGTTCAACAGAAGAAAGAAACTTGTGCATCTTGAGGGTGAGTAAATAATGACAGTTTTGTGACAGTGAACTATACCTTTAAGCAAACTTGAGGAAAGTTCAAGTATATTTTCCAAGTTTACTTCATGTATTAAATATAATACAAATCAATATGTACAATGTATACTTCTTGTGACTAAATTGGCACTTTTTTAGTTTATAAAAGTATACTGTTAAGCAGTGTTGGGGAAAGTTACTTTTAAAAGTAATGCATTACAATATTGCGTTACTCCATAAAAAAGTAACTAATTACGTTACTTAGTTACTTTTTATGGAAAGTAATGCGTTACTTTTGCGTTACTTGTTAAATCTGGACAGGGCTTGCATGTTTGTTTTTAAATTTAAAAAGTTATATTTCTGGCAAATATAAAAGCCTTTTCACACCAAAAGTGAAATGAATAAGCTGGAAAAAAAGTAACTTGCGTTACTTATTTGAAAAAGTAACTCCGATATTCTCTTGTAAATTAAAAAGTAATGCGTTACTTTACTAGTTACTTGAAAAAAGTAATCTGATTACGTAACTCACGTTACTTGTAATGCGTTACCCCCAACACTGCTGTTAAGTGTACTTTCAGTTTAATAGTAGTATGCTTCAAGTACACAACTATATACAAGTTAAATATAAGTTTTTCTTTTGTATTGCAATTTAAGACTATACTGTGAACTAGTTAAAGTGAATTTATAGATCTACTGTTAGGCATACACTCTTACATTACTCTTAATTTCACTGTTCCTCTTTTGGAACAAGCATTTAAATAATAGGTAACACTTTACAATAAGGTTACATAACATGAACAAACAATGAACAATACATTTATTACAGTATTTATTAATCTTTGTTCATGTTAGTTAATAAATATACAGTTGTTCATTGTTAGTTCATGTTAGTTGCATTAACTAATGCTAACAAGCACAACTTTTGATTTTAATAATGCATTAGTAAATGTTGAAATTAACATTAAATGAGATTAATAAATGCTGTAGAAGTATTGTTCATGCTTAGTTCATGTTAACTAAACTAATGAACCTTATTGTAAAGTGTTACCAAATAATACAGTTCCAGGGTAAAACCAGACAAACTGAGTTAAGTTGTGCAACTGACCCAACCAACTGAATGCAAAGGCAGGAATTTGATTAAATGAAGTTTTATTTTTAATGCATTTGTTTGCATATAGGCTACTTAACGTTTGTATTGACCTCGATATTGAATCTCTTTATGTCTTGATATAAACAATGAGTGTGGGTCAAGGAGGATAAATTACTTCGAACGCTGCAACTAACTAGCTTTTTGAGGCACAGCCTATATGCATAAGCATAAACCAGCACAATGGACATCTGAGCGCTTTCCCTCGCTCCGCCCAGACTATGAGAAGAGCAGGTTGGTAGAGAAGCGCACTCACTCAGTTAATTATCCGCGCGCTGTCGAGTGAAACAATGTTGCGCGCTTGTCTGGCTCTGCTGCTTGCGCTCTCCTTACCTGGATATCTGGATGCGCTTCACGGATTATACGTCTTCGATCAGCCCGAGCTCTTTCAGAAAAAGAGCAACTGCAAACCCATACCTGCAAACCTGCTCCTGTGCCATGACATCGAGTACACGGACATGCGTCTGCCCAACCTCCTCGGACACGAAACCATGAACGAGGTTCTGCAGCAGGCATCCTCCTGGACCCCTCTGGTGCAAAAACAGTGTCACCCGGACACCAAGAAGTTTCTGTGCTCTCTGTTCGCTCCGGTGTGTCTGGATGATCTGGACGAGCCGATTCAGCCGTGCAGGTCGCTGTGTGAGAGCGTGAAGAGCGGCTGCGCTCC
>NW_015643640.1:1122261-1197623 GCF_001515625.1 Sinocyclocheilus rhinocerous | reverse complement strand
TACGGTTCCCTTAGTTAATGTATTAACAAACAATGAACAATACATTTATTACAGTATTTATTAATCTTTGTTCATGTTAGTTAATAAATATACAGTTGTTCATTGTTAGTTCATGTTAGTTGCATTAACTAATGCTAACAAGCACAACTTTTGATTTTAATAATGCATTAGTAAATGTTGAAATTAACATTAAATGAGATTAATAAATGCTGTAGAAGTATTGTTCATGCTTAGTTCATGTTAACTAAACTAATGAACCTTATTGTAAAGTGTTACCAAATAATACAGTTCCAGGGTAAAACCAGACAAACTGAGTTAAGTTGTGCAACTGACCCAACCAACTGAATGCAAAGGCAGGAATTTGATTAAATGAAGTTTTATTTTTAATGCATTTGTTTGCATATAGGCTACTTAACGTTTGTATTGACCTCGATATTGAATATCTTTATGTCTTGATATAAACAATAAGTGTGGGTCAAGGAGGATAAATTACTTCGAACGCTGCAACTAACTAGCTTTTTGAGGCACAGCCTATATGCATAAGCATAAACCAGCACAATGGACATCTGAGCGCTTTCCCTCGCTCCGCCCAGACTATGAGAAGAGCAGGTTGGTAGAGAAGCGCACTCACTCAGTTAATTATCCGCGCGCTGTCGAGTGAAACAATGTTGCGCGCTTGTCTGGCTCTGCTGCTTGCGCTCTCCTTACCTGGATATCTGGATGCGCTTCACGGATTATACGTCTTCGATCAGCCCGAGCTCTTTCAGAAAAAGAGCAACTGCAAACCCATACCTGCAAACCTGCTCCTGTGCCATGACATCGAGTACACGGACATGCGTCTGCCCAACCTCCTCGGACACGAAACCATGAACGAGGTTCTGCAGCAGGCATCCTCCTGGACCCCTCTGGTGCAAAAACAGTGTCACCCGGACACCAAGAAGTTTCTGTGCTCTCTGTTCGCTCCGGTGTGTCTGGATGATCTGGACGAGCCGATTCAGCCGTGCAGGTCGCTGTGTGAGAGCGTGAAGAGCGGCTGCGCTCCGGTGATGGCCGCTTTCGGGTTCCCTTGGCCGGACATGCTAGACTGCAATCGCTTCCCTCTGGATAATGACCTGTGCATACCACCTGCGGGCGCAGATGCTTTAGTGCCAGTCACCAAGGAAGGTAGGAACGCTTCATTACAGTCACTTTTTAGATGCATGTTGACCCTTTACTTTTTCTGCTATGTTAATCTTTTTTTGCCCAGTTCCAAGGGTGTGTGATGCCTGCAAAGAAAAGCCTGAGAATGACAATGAAATTGTGGACAGCCTGTGCAAAAATGACTTTGGTAAGGCTATATGTTATCATTGTTTTAAGCATCTCAATTAATATAGTGGTGTGTCTCTGCTTTACACTCTTAAAAATAAAGGTCCATTAGGGCTATGCAGCCTAATAAGCGAACAGGGTTCACCCAAAAACATGAAGATCATTTACTGACCCCCATATTTGTGACCCTGGAGCACAAAACCAGTCATAAGGGTCAATTTTTCGAAATTTAGATTTATACATCATCTGAAAGCTGATTGATGTATGGTTTGTTAGGATAGGACAATATTTGGCTGAGATACAACTATTTGAAAATCTGGAATCTGAGGGTGCAAAAAAATCTAAATATTGAGAAAATCATCTTTAAAGTTGTTCAAATGAAGTTCTTAGCAATGCATATTACTAATCAAAAATTAAGTTTTGATATATTTACAGTAGGACATTTACAAAATATCTTCATGGAACATGATCTTTACTTAATATCCTAATGATTTTTGGCATAAAAGAAAAATCTATAATTTTGACCCATACAATGTATTTTTGGCTATTGCTACAAATATACCCCAGCGACTATTGTTCTGTTTGACCTGCTTTCTTTTGCAGAATGCAAGTGAAGATATTTTTATGAATGTTTTTGTCCATACAATGAAAGTCAATGGGGTCCAAAACAGCTGTCTTCGTAAAGGCCAAAAAAAAAGAAAAGTCAGAGACGGATCAGTTTCTTTTGTGTTACATAGATGAAAGAAATGCATACAGGTTTAGATCAACATGAGGATGAGTAAATGATCACAGAAATTTTATTTTGGGGGGAACTATCATTTAAATCCCACAAATCATTTTTGATTATTTATGCACGTATTTGAAAACCATCTGATGCTTTGAAGAACCTATAATATAAAATCAAGAACTCTTTTAATCATATTCTGTAGCTGCTGGAAAACCTGCTTAAACCAGCCTAGGCTGGTTTACTGGTCTTAACTGATTTAGGATTCACCCTTATCTTGGTTTAGCTTGCAAAACATTCCTCAAAAACTAGTCAAAAGACCAGACCAACAAACCAGCTTAGGCTGGTTTCTGGCTTTTAAGCATAGGACCCTATAAAGTGAAAATAATATCCAAAAACATTTATTGTAAAGAGTTTAGACAAAAGTCATTCATCTATTTGGTCTACCTTGAATTCAAGCAGTTGTTTATATCCATTGTCCTCGACCTTCAATCGTATTTACACACCAGCTTTAAAGATCAAAGTCAAGGAGATCTCCTACATGAATGGCGACACCAAGATCATTCCAGAAACCAAGAGCAGAACTATCTACAAGCTGAATGGAGGCATTACTGAGCGTGACCTCAAGAGGACGGTGCTCTGGCTGAAAGATGGTCTTCAGTGCGTGTGTGATGAAATGAACGACATCAATGCTGCTTATCTAGTAATGGGCCAGAAGATGGATGGAGATTTGGTCATCACGTCGCTGAAGCGCTGGCAGAAGGGTCAGCGGGAGTTCAAGAGAATTTCTCGCAGTATTCGCAAACTTCAGTGCTAGGATTCTCCTCTAATCAGAGCACTCAAATGGTCTTGAATATGAAGACCTGTAACAGTCACACCGTAGACAAGTGCATTCAAAAGCAGGATCGAGGGTGATGGAGATGATATGCACCTAGCATAGATTCACCTTTTCGTTTTCCCTCATAAATTTTGTCAGCTTGCTTCATCTGTCATATTAACTATTCACAAAGCTCATTCGCTCATTCCTCTCTTCAAACATTTGTAACTATAGAGCCCCAAAACTGTCCTGACATATATATCTTCTAGCATAAAGTCAATTTTCACTGTTATTTTTTTATTGCAATTGGATTAAATTAATGAGATGTTACATTATATGTGCAGAAGTATGTGGACAACCCTTCTAATTAACGAGTTCTGCTATTCCATTATTTTCCAGTGAAAACAAACTAGAAATTTCTGTCATAATTTACTCACCCTCAAGTCATTCCAAACCAATAAGACTGTTATTGATCTTTCGAAACACAGATGAAAATATTTTTTCATGAGATTTCTGTCCCTCCATTGAAAGTCCACGCCACCAAAACTGCAATGCTTAAAAAAGTTCTTACAGTAAAGACATTGTTAAAGTAATTCATATGAATTGAACAGTTGAATCCAAGTCTTCTGAAGAGATACAATCGCTTCATATGATGAACAGATTTCATTATAGAAACATTGATCAATGCACATGTGCACAGAAAATATGGTAAATGGAAGCTCGAATATTTCTGCTTGATTCATAACAACCAGTGAGGTTTGTTAGTGTCACACAAGCATGTTTGAGCTTCTGCAAGAACCAATGAGATTTATTCTTGCACGACAAGCAAGTGCAGTTGAGCTTCCGTGTTTACCATATTATCCCTATGCATGTGCATCAATCAATGTTTTTATGTCCATAAAAGCCGAAATTAAATCTGTTCATCGTATAAAGTAATTTTGTATCTTCAGAAGACTTGGATTAAACCGCTTTATTCATATGGATTACTTCTTGAACTTTTTGAAGCATCAAAGATTTGTTTGAATGCACTTAAAAATATCTTAATTTGTGTTTTGAAGATGAGGAATATAGACTTATAGGTTTGATTTGGAATGACACAAAATAATTAATTTTTGGGTGAACTGTCCCTTTAATGCTATATTATACAATGTCATTGTAGAGTTTGGGGAGGGCCTTTTTCTGTTTCTGAAGGACAATACACCAACAAACAAGTTAAAATCACAACATTTTCTAGAATGCCGTTGTATGCCGTTGCATTAATTGTCCTCACAGAAATTACTGGAATAGCCAGACCCATTAATTAGAAAGGGGTGATCATATATTTTGGAAATATAGTGCATGTGAGAAGTTGAAATTGTAGGTATTAAAAGTTTTAAGGCCATAAGATGAAATGCATGTCATTTGACAGATATTGTTCCTCTATCAAATATCATTAAGAAAAATGTTTTTTAGCAATGCATGGTCTGCGTGGACCTGAACCTGCCGCAGTAAATAAGTGAGAGTGCTTGTGTGAGTAGTTTTGAGATAGCTGGCTCTATTCTCAACGTTTAAAAATATCCCATGTAACATTATGTATGTAAATGTATGTAAATGTGAATGTTTTCATTTCTCCCCAGACAATTATGAGTAGACCAACAAATTCATGGTTTCTTTCTATCTACTTGAGCCTAATTACTGCACTGTTTCTATATTGTGTCCTTTAAATTACAATTATCAGCAGTTTTATATAGTATTGGTTTATTTCCTTTCTGTGTAAGTTATGCTAATAATGTTGTACTGGTCTGTGTCTTGTTATGCTCGCAGAGTTGTGTGCTGTTTTCTTTTGTTTTGCCGTATGAATACCCAGAGTAATGTCACATGCTGGTTTCTCTGTTCTGCACCGTTATACAGCAATGTTGATTCAATTGTATTTTATTGTGCAGTTAGTTGGTGGAAAACATCTCAAGATAATATCCAAACTTTTGTGGCACTCTGTAAATATTCTGATTTTTATGCTTGTACATAGTTTCAAAACCTGTTGCGTTTGATTTGTTCGTCACAGTAGCAATATGTTGTCATTTCATTAGTGTTAAGTGCATTTATTTACACCCACCGCCATGTGATGTAATTTGTATCATTTTTCTTCAACAGTCACACGATACAAAATAAGAGCAAATAAAAGTTAAAAGAAAATCTGTGTTTTTATTTCTAAAAAGTATCTTTTTTAACAATATGCATACAAAGATTGTTTGACTTTACATTATTAAAGTTTTCTATTGTTGCAGGTATTTGTGGTCTTTAGGTCCCTCTAGTGGATGGCTATCAATTCAGATTTTATTCTAGAAATAAATCCGCCTTTTACAATTCAGTGCTGAGAGCATTTTTCCTCAAAACTACATGCATTTTTATTTTATTACTGTTAAAATTAGGGCTGCCTACAGAATAAAATCACAGTCCCTAATTTGAAAGCAGTGGTACTCACACTAAATGTTGCATTATATCCAACTGTATTATATTAAAATGTACATTTTAACAACAAAATCGCGATAAAATGTAACTCAAATAAAAGATGCCATCTAGTGGCTGAAATGTTTTATATGCATGCATGCACTCAAAACACTGCAGATATCCCACTCTAAAAGTACATAATTTAATATGAAAATAGTTTGATCGCAGGCCTATCAGTTTACCAGGGTTATTGTGATTTTTATTCTACATTTCAGAAAGATGACTGAGGAGACCACAAAGGTAATATTAGTTTTATTTAGTTATCAGTCTAACCACAACATTAAAGTTCTTTTGGAGTAAATGTACAGTTAATGTACCCTTCTGAAGACAGCTGTAGGCCTATAAAATATTATTTTATAGTGATTCAAGACAATATGATGTAATATTAGTATTCTGAATTGTATTTACCTTTAATTCATTTCTGTATTTAAGCTTAAACGAAAATGAAAATGAGAAATGCTGCCTTGGCAACTAACTGAAACAAAACAAGTTTAACTAAAACTGAAATAAATATACATTAAAGCTAAATACAAGTGCATTTATTTACACCCACCACCAAGTAATGTAATTTGTGAGCATTTGTGGAACAAGAGGAAGTACATTTCAAAAGAAAATCATAAACTGTTTTTTATTCCTAAAAAGTAAAAAAAAAATATATATATATATAAATGAAAGCAAAAAAAAAAAACGCATGCAAACACGTAGGCTACTATAATAGCACATGCATGAATAATACACTGCTTTTGATGGATATTGCTGGTTGTGTAGCTCGTGTGTGATTCTATGCATTGTTTCTCGATGTTGCATTGTTGGCTTGACCGCTAGGAGACAGACATGCTGTGGTTCCAGGAATATCTACTGACACACACACACACACACACGTCCTCTTCCGGGTGTGTTTGAAAAGACTTTCACTGAGCTGTGGAGGGATTCACTGGGTGTCGAAATAGACCCACAGCAACTCAAACTCAAACCGAGCCCATTTTTATGAAAAGAGCCGTGCAGCAGGAAAGAGAAGCGCTGTAATCCGTGTGCAGGTGAGTGCTGATGAACTATCAACTGTTGCATCGCTGCTCCTGTGTGTGTGTGTGTGTGTGAGATGGCTAAAGCATGCAGGGCTGATCCTCTGCCTCTCCTGCTATGGGGGAAAGTGACTGAAGCACATTCAGACAGAATAACAGACTGTTGACGTATTGTCTACTCGGTTCAGATCGTTTCTCGCCTTGGATGATGAGGAGAAGAGTAGAAGTGGGGTTATGTCACCTAGTCATAATTATGCTATCAATTATGTTCATGCTTAATGACGGTCGTATCATTGATATAAAAGCGGCATAGAGAGTAAAAGTGCAGGTTTATGGCGTTTTGTGACGCATAACTCGACTGAAGCGCTCGAGGCAAAGGAAGTAACTCGATTGCAACTTTGTGACGTGCGGCGCAACAATGAAAGCTCGGATTCCAGGAAGGAAGAAGAAAGACCGTGTAATTAAACAACAAAACTTGTGTTTACAAAGCAGATGGTTTTTAACAGACACCTTGTATTGCTTTTGGGTTTCTGCGTGTTGTGCCTGAAAAGTGAAAAATCGTTTACGTGTCCATCTACTATGGCGAAGGATTAGCTTATGAATATTAACTAGGTCACGTGACTTGACGCTCCAATGAGGAGTGCAAAGCGTGACCTAAGCCTTCGCCGTATTAGGTTTCATCATCTTATTGTTTATGGCTTCTTTTTTTTTTTTTTTAAAGGAAAAGTGGGCTTCCTCCTGCAGTTGTTTATGGCCTACTTTTACCCTCCTTCTATTAAAACTAAATAGATGCTTAAACTTTATGAATATTTTATTTCAAACTGCCTCAGTTATTGACCTAGTGAGTAAATTATCACAATGCACACAATTTCCTTGTACAAGATGGTTTAACAATCTCCAAAACTAGGACACATTTTAATTACATGCAGTAAACTTATGAAATCTGACAGATGAGGCAGCGCAATAATATTATGGAGTTGCTTTTGGCATTGAATTTACCATTTTTGATTGTCGTTTGCTGTATATGAAAATATGTAGAACTCAATAATTAAATGACATCCGAGCCTTGGTTTGGAGAAAGCATATCACCATGTGTAATTGGAGCTTTATTATACAAACCCATAATAACCCCACTTTCTAGGTGAACTCACACAGACATAGAGACACGGATTTTTATTATTCATTAAGCTACATTGTAGCTCGTCACTTGTAACTCTTGTGAGTTTAGTCTGCTTTATAAGTATCTATGTCCTTGTTGAACCATAAACATTTTGGATGTGAGTAGTGTAGACTGATGTACAAACTAAGTGCTGCAAATGTCATTTTAGTGAGCGGACACATTTATTTACTGAATTAGAATTTCTTTGTCTAGAGGAATGTATAATGCAAGTTTATAAGATGCACTGCATATGATTTTGTCACATAATATTAACTAAAATGCATTTAAAACTAACATACGATCAGAAAGAATGTGCATATGCTGATTTACTAACCCATCTTTTTCAAGCTCTGTCATTGAAAATTCAATTTCAGCATTCAACGCTGGGTTCTGGGTATAATAATGGCCTGTAATAATTACAGGTTGTTTGTACTTCAAATGCACTTTTATTCTGTAATATTCAGCATAATGCCAGAATGCCTTCCCGAAACCTCAGCCTCAGTGGAATTCTAACATTTACTTGAATTCAGCACAAGAAGGAAAAACAGTCGGTCAGATGCTCACACCTATGTTTACTTTCAGGAATGTCAGAAGCTAGTTTTGACTCGGAGAAGAATGCCTCGCAGGATAATCAGTCGGACCCTAATGAGCAGGGCCCTCACAATACTGCTGACTCTCTGAGTCAATCAGAGGAAAGCAAAAACAGCCTGGATGAGACACACATGACTGAAATTGACATCAGTGAGGAGGACAAGGAAGTTGGAAACCACAAATATACTCTCGATGAGGATGATGAAGATGAGCATTCTCAGGCCCAGAGTAAAACTAGTGGAATAGTTGAGGATAATGCTGAAGCGACGAGCAGTGTGGCAACAGAAGCTGATGTGAAGGTGACAGTAATGAGCTGTAGCTTGGCTTATGCTTGATCTCATTTTTCACTCTCAGAAAAAAAGGTACAAAAGCTGTCACTGGGGCAGTACCTTTTCAAAAGGTACACTTTTGTACCTTTTAGGAACTAATATGTACACTTTAGATACGTATATGTGTCTTTAAGGTACCAATATGGACTCTTTAGGTACAAAGGTGTGCCTTTTGAGAAGAAGATACCGCCCCAGTGACAGCTTTTGTACCTTTTTTTCTGAGAGTACATGTCGCTGTGATTTCAGGCTTTTTTAAATATAATTTGAATCAGCCGAGTTTTCTGTGAATTTAGTAGAGCTAGACCTCTACCTGAATGAATTATGAATCATGTCTCTCTCTTTCCATGTCTTCGTGAGGTTCTCTGTGCAGGTGGTGGTGCATATCTTTAGCCTGTTCTGGTACATTTTGCTTGGCTGTCGCTGTTATTATTGCGTTTAAATATTTTACTTTTTTATGCTTTTTAGTTCGCAGACTTGTCATTGTTGTGCATTGTAGTTATGTGATGCATATTACACAGTTTTTTATGTAGTTAATTTTACATTATAGATTTTTATTTGCTGCAACTGTTTTTTCAGAATTTTAATAACATAACCATATATTAGTCATCAGCCATAACATTTATTTTCAATTATAATTAATTATATATCAGTGATTATCTCAACTTATTAATAATCCTCTTAATGCAACAGTGGAATCCTAGCAGAGAAGTGTGAACATTTCTTTCTAAAGCAGATGATTAGTTTGGTGAACAAACGTTTTTTAGTATATAGTGTATTTTTATTTGCCAAATAATATTTTTTGAAGTACAAATACTCCGTGCAATCTTTCTATTAATATGGCACAAAAACTATATGTAGCCTACTGTATACCAATCATTTAAACAGTTTTATTTATTTTTTAATTTTAGATGAAGCATTGGACAACAGCACACTTCTATCAACTTCTATTACCAACTATGTTTTTTTTTACTTTTTACAATAGCAACCACACGTTAAGTCACTGTCAATAACAAAGTGACAGTGAAAAAAAAACTCTGTTCTGCACTTTTATCTATAAGTATGATTCAAACAGTTCTACAGCCTGTCCTGATAAAGAAAATGTTTATTTGATGCTTTATCTTGTTAAAAGTCTTTCCTTTTCTTCTACATATAACAGTAATGCATTTACAGTAGAAACCTACCAGTGGGCTGTACATTATGTCAGTTTGTAAAATATGCAAATATCACACTGTTTTGAAAGTATTATCAAAAGACTGAATTAGACCACACACACGTCCATCCTTTCAACCACATGCCATATTTCCAAAACAGGCACAGGCCGATAAATGATTTGACTGCAATTTTTATATATTTTTTTAACTCTAATATTCACTATTTTATCTGCTTAAATGTGAAGACCCAACTCTATGCATGTTCTGCAAGACCCCCCTTTCCATTAAACATATTCACTCAGGGACTTGTTTAGTAAGATTTTACCAGAAAAGATTTTTGATTTTTTTTTTATCATATGTTAATTTAACAAAAAAAAAAAGTTGAAAAATGAAAAAATTTAATAAAAAACAAATATAATTAAAAATCATTTTAAATGCTGTTTTTTGTGTTTGCTTGGTTTTTATTTTGTGTTTATGTAACTCTTGTGTTATCCACACTCAGTTTTTGCCATTAAAATAGCCTTAGATGCTGACATGGCAATAAAAATAAATAACTACTACTAATACTTCACTATTGATCTGTTATTGGTAATAGATCTTCATCTTTCCACAGTATAACCCTCCTGCATCGTGTCCATGTTCATTTGTCAGATTGTTATAGCCGCTGGTTTGAGTGATTGGATATTTCTCTTTTTTCATGTGTCTTTCAGTAAAAGTTAATGAAGTGAACGAGTGTAAATAGAAGTCTAGCTTTGGTCGTGTCATTAAAACTAATGCAGTGGACGTCAGTGTTTTATTGGAGCGTTTAAAGACTCATCAGCAATCTTCTTAGCCATTTGGCACACAACTTTCATGCCCACTTTTCATTCATTATTAGATGAAAAGAAACGAATCGAGGACGCTCTGGTGGTGACTTTTACAGCATTACTGCATGTATTACTCACACAGACATTTTGTAGGTTTATATTTTTTTAAATAATAGGTCAGATTTAGCCCTAATTACATTTGTTCTTTTGTCAAGACTATACATTATACACCAGTTATATTGAACATTATGGGTAGTGTCAGCTGGAAAGAAAGGCAACATATACTGTACTGTTTTGTAAAAATATGTTTGTATTTATTAAAATGGCATTTTATTATATTCCAGCATATAGGATAAACTATAATACACTACCATTCAAAAGTTTGAGATCGTTACGATTTTTTTTTCTTTAAAAGAAGTATCTTATGCTCTTAGGATTGCATTTATTTGATAGAAATGCAGTAAAGCATTAATATAATGACATATTATTACAATATAAAATAACTTTTCTATTTTATATATTTTAAATTCATTATTGATGTATTAAATGCATGTATTATTTTAAATGTGAAAATGATGGCAGTTTTCAGCATCATTATACATTATACACCAGTTATATTGAACATTATGGGTAGTGTCAGCTGGAAAGAAAGGCAACATATACTGTACTGTTTTGTAAAATTATGTTTGTATTTATTAAAATGGCATTTTATTATATTCCAGCATATAGGATCAAATATAATACACTACCATTCAAAAGTTTGGGATCGTTACGATTTTGTTTTTCTTTAAAAGAAGTATCTTATGCTCTTAGGATTGCATTTATTTGATAGAAATGCAGTAAAGCATTAATATAATGACATATTATTACAATATAAAATAACTTTTCTATTTTATATATTTTAAATTCATTATTGATGTATTAAATGCATGTATTATTTTAAATGTGAAAATGATGGCAGTTTTCAGCATCATTACTCAGAAATCATGCTAATAGTCTATGCAGATTTGTTTTTTGTTTTTGTTGTTGTTGTTGTTTTTTATAGGATTCCTTAAATAGGAAGTTAAAAACAACAGCGTTTATTTGAAATAGAAATCTCATTTAACAAAATGCATTTGCTGTCTATTTTAATAAATTTAATGCATCCTTGCTGAATAAAAGTATAGCATTTCTTAAAAAAATAAATAAAAAACTTGCTGGCCCCAAACTTTTGAATGCTAGTGTATATGAAAATGTGTATATCAGCCCCAAACTGATAAAAATGATCACCAGATGGCAGTGTAGTCAGACTTGGCTATTATTCCTGTACCTTGTACTTTTTGATTAACTACTTGTTCTGGTTCCCTGTTGATTTTAAATAATTATTCTACAGCAGCAGCTGACCTGATCAGTTTGGGGGTTTTTACACCTTAATTTCCTTTGCTTGTGGTGCTGCAGTTAACCCTTCATGAGCCCTGACGAGCTGCGGTTGTGCAAAGCTTTCTGGTGGAGGTAGCGCTCTGCATCTGAACTCTAGCTTTAGCGCTGTTTTTGTCTCCCATCATGCACCGCTTCCACTGTTTCTAAACCGCTCTTGTCCTGAACAGACCTCAACTATCAATGGTGCCATTTGAACACAGAATGTTTGGATATCAATGTTTCCTAAGTATAATGTACAATAACACATAATGACAATGACATAAGGTCTTATGACTGCAGCAGTTATGTTCCTAATTATTGATACGAATAGACAGACTATTATATGGTTAGTTATTGACTATTGTTACTTAACTATATCAAATCTTATCAAATAAAAACCCATACAGGGATATTTTGTTGCCTTTGTAACTTGAATTATATGATCATTCTGACTGCATTCTAATAGACTTCATCATGCAGTCAATGCTAATGCGGCTCTGATTAAAACAACAATTACGATATTATCGTATCGCACACCCCTAAGTAGTAGTCTTTTTTAACCTTGTGAGGAAATTGTCTTGAGTGTGGACTTTCATCACATTAAACAGAAGAACTAGACACCTTGAATTACCGGGCATCTCTAAAAGTACCTGGTTAAAGCAATGTTTCACACAAATAGTTGTGAATGATGTCTAGCACCTCTTTTAACCCTTGATTATACGTGCGTTTGGTGTCGCCAGATGTGTACAATGTGAAACAATGGCGCTAGAATGACACGGCGAGTTGTTTAGCAACAGCCGACCAATCATAAATTAATTAGTGCTTACCTCATTAAATATTCATGAACTTTGTACAGTCACAGAAACTTTCACACACATGCTGTATTTAGTTTCAGTGTCTGAGGGGAAAAAAACTTTTCGAGTCAAGAAGAGACGCTGTAATATGTTTATATGCATTTGTGAGCCTGGAGCACAAAAAATTGACCCTTATGACTGGTTTTGTGCTCCAGGGTCACATTTGTACACTTAAGGTGACTTCAAAAACACACTGCATTTTTACTTGGCCACGTTTTCACCAATAATATGCCCGTTATGGGTTGTATTGTCAAATTTATGTTATTGACCTCATAAATAATAAGAGCATTAACGCTGAGTTTTCAGGGTTTCGATTTAAAACTGATAATATTCCTGGTGCCTAATGTTCCTTAACGCTTTTTTTAAATTAATGATTGACAGTTAAAAATAAGAAGAAAACATAGTACACTGCTTTGTGATATCTTTCATTTTAACGCCTGATTCATTTAGAAACGAAGCAAGTGACTGTCTTTATGAATGGATCATTGAATCGTTTTATTCAAACAATTCATTCAAAACGCCTGATTCATTTAGAAACGAAGCAAGTGACCGTCTTTATGAATGGATAATTGAATCATTTATTCAAACAATTCATTCAAAATGCCTGATTCATTTAGAAATTAAGCAAGTGACTGTCTTTATGAATGGATCATTGAATCATTTATTCAAACAATTTGTTCAAAACGCCTGATTCATTTAGAAACTAAGCAAGTGACTGTCTTTATGAATGGATCATTGAATCATTTATTCAAACAATTTGTTCAAAACGCCTGATTCATTTAGAAACTAAGCAAGTGACTGTCTTTATGAATGGATCATTGAATCATTTATTCAAACAATTTGTTCAAAACGCCTGATTCATTTAGAAACTAAGCAAGTGACTGTCTTTATGAATGGATCATTGAATCATTTATTCAAACAATTTGTTCAAAACGTCTGATTCATTTAGAAACTAAGCCAGTGACTGTCTTTATGAATGGATCATTGAATCATTTATTCAAAAAAATTTGTTCAAAACACCTGATTCATTTAGAAACTAAGCAAGTGACTGTCTTTATGAATGGATCATTGAATCATTTATTCAAACAATTTGTTCAAAACGTCTGATTCATTTAGAAACTAAGCCAGTGACTGTCTTTATGAATGGATCATTGAATCATTTATTCAAACAATTTGTTCAAAACGCCTGATTCATTTAGAACCAAAGCAAGTGATTGTCTTTATGAATGGATCATTGAATCATTTATTCAAATAATTTGTTCAAAGCGTCTGATTCATTTAGAAACTAAGACAGTGACTGTCTTTATGAATGGATCATTGAATCATTTATTCAAATAATTTGTTCAAAGCGTCTGATTCATTTAGAAACTAAGCCAGTGACTGTCTTTATGAATGGATCATTGAATCGTTTATTCAAAAAAATTTGTTCAAAACGCCTGATTCATTTAGAAACTAAGCAAGTGACTGTCTTTATGAATGGATCATTGAATCATTTATTCAAACAATTTGTTCAAAATGCCTGATTCATTTCGAAACAAAGCAAGTGACTGTCTTTATGAATGTATCATTGAATCATTTATTCAAATGATTAATTCAAAAACAGATTCATTCAGGAACGAAACACTGCAGTGTTGCTCTGAGACGCACAAATGTTCTGCTCTAACTTTTTCACTGGCGAAACAGAAAAAACACTATTGTGTCTAAAGTGTAACTCACTCAATATTAACTTCATGCTTGTTGAACTGTTATATAAAGTTAATATCACATTTGCGATCGCGCTCATACGCTGATATTCAGGAAAACGGCACTGTTGCTAGTGTGATATTACTCAACTATATCGTATCTTATGAATATTTTGTTGCTTTCATAACTTGAATTACAGGTCATTCTGACTGCTTCATCACGCAGTAAATGCTTTTGGACTCTCAAGACGTGTTTCTGTTTGTTTTTTGAGTGGCATACTCCATAATGTCAGCTCGCACATCATTAAAACAACAATTAACATATTATTGTAGATGATAAATATCACACGCCCCTACCAGTATATTTTGGAGCAAAATTCTGGAGTTTATTTGTTTAAAAATGCAGTAAAAACAATAATATTGTGAAACATTGGTACAAATTTAAATTGTCAATTTAAAATATTTAATGTATATTAAAATGCTATTTATTTCTGTGATGGCAAAGCTTTTTTAGCAGCCATTACTCCAGTTTTCAGTGTCACATGATCATTCAGAAATCGTTGTAATATGCTTAGAGTTTGTTTTAGTTAACCATAACAACACCAATAACAACCATGTTTTTGATCAGTAGAAACAGATGTGATTTGTCAAACACAGAATTATCTTGGATGTTAATATTGATTGACTTGATTTAGCCAATCATCATCATTTTATCACATCAGATGACGTATTTGAGTCTTGATAGTTTATGCCAGTGCGTCTCAATAAGAGTAGAGGGATGATATTGATATAATGGATGTCATTCTGTCATCAGGTGCTTTGACAGAGCAGCAGACGGCAGGAGCAGTGGTCCTCGCTGATGACATAAAGAGTCCAGCTATAGAGAAACTGGAGCTGATGAGGAAGTGGAGCGTCAACACGTATAAAGTCAGTGATTCCTGTCGTAGTGGTTATAATGGCATCTGTGTTCCCTCAAAATGTCTCAAGCATCCATGTGTCAGAAAAGTCTGTTTAGCTTTAACATGCATGTGCAATACTAGTTTAGTCCAGCTTGTGACATTTCTCAGTCATGATCCCTTTGAATATTCTCCCCATCATTTCATGTCTTCTCTATAATATTGCGGTCACAAAAGAGACAGGGTTCTATATATCCTCTGTGCCCCTTTAAATCTTTTGTAGCTCTGTAAATATTTCTTATTTTCGATGTTTGCCCATTTTGTTAAAGGGATAGTTCACCCAAAAAATGAAAATTTGCTGTTAATTAACTCACACTCAGACCATCCAAGAGGTAGGTGACTTTTTTCTTAGTGATTCATAAAATGCAAGTCAGCAACTGCACGTCTTTGAGAATAAAAAAAGCATATCAAGGAACACAAAATTAATAGTCGTGGCTCCTTATGATATATAGAGATCTTATGAAGTGAAACGATCAGTCTGTGCAAGAAACTGAACATTATTTACAACATTATTACCTCTGATCCAGAGCCTCAGGCAAACGGGGAAATATGATTCTTTTCCACGAACTGGTTCTTTCGGACCGTTTGTTTCAGTGAACTGGTTCAAGAACTGGAGCTGAATCAGTTCATTCATCAGAGAATCGCCGCTATTTCGGCTCATTTCCAGTCGTCTGAAAGTGAGTTTTGATTGAGTAACTTGTAGATCTGTGCTGCTCGAGACACAAACTGATTCAGATGCTTCAGTCTGATGTGATGAACTGATTCAACTAGTTCTCTAAAAAGAACCGGTTCAAAAGAATGATTCGTTCACAGATTTCCCCGTTTGCCTGAGGCTCTGGATCACAGGTAATAATGTTGTAAATAATGTTCAGTTTCTTGCACAGACTGATCGTTTCGCTTCATAAGACCTCAATATATCGTCAGGAGCCACGACTATTAATTGTGTGTCTCTTGATATCATTTTTTTTATTCTCAAAGACGTGCAGCTGCTGACTTACATTTTATGAATCACCAAGGATCACAGTTTCAGCTAAAGATCTTCTTTACTGTTCTACTGAAGAAAAAAAGTCACCTGCATCTTGATTGGGCTTGAGGATGAGTAAACAAACAGCACATTTACATTTTTGGGTGAACTTGTCCCTTTAACAGATTTTGTATCTTGTACTGTACCTCTCGCCGCAGTGCACTAAGCAGATTCTGTCAGAGAAGTTAGGACGCGGCTCTCGTACGGTTGATCTGGAGCTGGAGGCTCAGATCGAGGTTCTTCGTGACAACAAACGAAAGTACGAGCATATTATCAAGCTGGCGCAGACGCTTTGCTCTCAGCTGGTGCAGATGCTGCAGACGCAGAGACTGCTGGGCGACGCGTTTGCCGACCTTAGTCTCAAAACACCCGAGCTACATGTAAGTATAAAAACTATATAAAGAACTCTTCTCTGTAATGTTGCATCAGCCAAAGCCTCTTGATTTTAAACGAAATGCAATCAGAGTCCGTTTTTAAAAATGGATATTAAGCATCTTATTTTTTTTTTTCAGTGTAAATTTTAAATGGGCTTATAAAGGATGCACACACATTTTAACAGTGTTTTCACTCTTCGTATCAATATTCTGAGAACCAACGATCTCACAAAAATCCTACATATATATATATATATATTTTTTTTAATGGCAAAACAATATTGTTCAAAAAAACAGTACACACTTTCTGGTTGTCAAACTTAGGTCTTCACTATCACTTTTTATCAGTTTAACACATCCTTGCTGAATAAAAGTCTTAATATCTTTCAAAAGAAAAAAAGAAAGAAAAAAATTTACTGACCCCAAACTTTTGAATGGAAGTGTATATTGTTACAAAACGTATTTATTATTTATTTAAATGATGTTATTTTGTTATTCATCAAAGAATCTCACAGGTTCCAGAAAAAAACCAAAAAACTTAAGCAGCAAAAACTGTTTTCAACACTGAAAATAAATCAGAATATTATTATGATTTCTGAAGATCATGTGACACTGAAAACTGGAGTAATGATGCTGAAAATTCAGCTGCGCATCACAGAAATAAATTACAGTTTAACAGATATTCACATAGAAAACAGATATTTTAAATAGTAATAATATTTCACAATTTTAGTGTTTTTTCTGTATTTTTGATCAAATAAATGCAGCCTTGATGAACAGAATAGACTTCTTTTAAATCTTACTGATCCCAAACTTTTGAACAGCAGGGTGTGCAAAATATCGTAATTCTGGCATTGGATTGAATACAGTAATATTTCACTCACAGATATGTCTGCGTAGCATATATGGATTCTCAGCTCTTTCATTGATAAATAATATTGCAATTCTGACACAATAACTGGATGCCTTCCATACAGTATAATTTATTCATGGACTGTTTTGGATACACTTTTGGTATTGATGTTTCCGCCATGAATACTAAATACTTTATGACTGGACTCTATCCAGAAAGTGCACTGGTCCCTCGGGGAGTAACATTTCATTTGAATTCATTTATTTGCAGACGGCGTAAAGTCTCATTGCAGTATCTATTTCTGGGTTATTTTAGTAGCTGCAAATATACATGCAATCTCTATTTATTGATGTGTGATTTCAGGAGGAATTCGGCTACAATGCTGAAACCCAAAAACTCCTGGCGAAAAATGGCGAAACTCTATTTGGAGCTATCAACTTCTTCATCTCCAGTGTTAAAACTCTAGTGGATAAAACTATAGAGGACACCTTGATCAACATTAAGCAATATGAAGCAGCAAGGTCTGGATAGATCGTCGCAAGCCACTGTGTACTACTTTTATATTAATGTATTGAGCAAAACAACCCTCATTCTCTGAGATCTGTGCTCTTTCGGTAGGATTGAGTATGACGCGTATCGCACGGATTTAGAGGAGCTCAATCTGGGTCCGCGGGATGCCAACACGCTCCCAAAAATCGAGCAGTCTCAGCAACATTTCCAGATCCACCGCGAAAAATACGAAAAGATGCGCATCGACGTCTCGGTCAAACTCAAGTTTCTGGAGGAAAACAAGGTAGGCGAATGTATCTTGTGGAATTCGCAACATTTAAATAATCTTGTTTGTCTTTTATACTTTAATCAGTTACATAATACAATGAATTTCTGAAGTTAATATGGTGAAAATCAAACGTCAGTGAATTTTCTCATGTTTTCTGGACTGTCGGCTGTAGCTAGTAACTGGTTATGCGGGTTATTCTGTACCTATAGGGTTAATGTTAGCAAAGTTGGCGACCTAGGCAGTTAAAAAAAAAGAAAAACTCACTGACTGTGTACATTTAAAATCCTGCACCTTGTAAATGTGATGCTGATGTTCCTGTAATCTTTTAAAATATAGTAACGTGCTCCATCTCTGAAACAACCTTCATTTTTGGCTGATCTAACCAAACCCTCTTGTCTTTCTTGTTTAATATCCTGGAAACAACGTATCGCATTACAGAAGTCAAATATGTAGCGAAGGCCCTTTCAAGTTGACTAAGATGAACTCTAGCCGATTGAGACTGATCTTTACTGTTCAGATGATGTATAATAAACATAAAAATAGTTGGTTATCACTAAAGTTGTCTAGCCCTTCTTTTCGTTTTAGACCGAGGGAAAAAAAAGTTTTCAAATTAAAAAAAATAGCTACTTCATCGAAATGGTACGAAACGCGCTGACTTTTATGGCAGTCACTATGTGACCACAAAAAAAAAATCGTGGACTTGATTCGAAAAAGCTAAATGGTCGTAAAAAAAAAAAAGTCTCACTTGTGGTCTTCGCTGTCAATAATGAAAGCTCTATTGGAATCTAGTGGCTAAACCATGGAATTTCAGATGTTTTTCTTGGTTACACTTTATTTTAAGGTGTCCTTGTTACAGTGTAATTATACATTTAAGAATAATTAACTACATGTACTTACTATATGGTAAGGGTTACTTGCATGTAATTATGCATAATTAATTGTTATTATAATAGTAAGTACATGTAACATGTAACAAGGACACCTTAAAATAAAATGTTACCTTTTTTTTTTTTACTTCCACCAGATGGAACTAATCTGCCTTCAAAAATTGGATTTTAAAGGCATTGTCTCTATTTTAACATGAAATACTGCCAACATTTAAAAGTAATAGAAAAATATTCGAAACATATTTTTTTTGTGTGTATTATTTTCAATGGGAAAAATTTATCGTAATTATGGCATAAATATTAAATAGTACCATGAAATTCTCTCAAAATACGAAATAAAAAAGAACAAATATTATCGAACACAAATATATTACATTGATTTCACTGAAAATAAAAAAAAGTTACATTTCAGGTGTTTCAGTTCACTTTTGAACTGCGAACAACACAAGTGTGACTCCCAAATGAACTAGACCACACTGAATTAGCCAGACACAGTTTAGGATATAGTCAGCAATAAATCCAATACAATAAAAATGCTTTTTTTTTTTCTTTTTGTATGTATTTATTTTATTTAATGAAATAGTTTAATTAATGGTTAAGCTGTGCTTTCAAACCTGTTTTGACATCAGAGATTTATTCAGACCAAAAAGTCACTTTCATTCTGATGTTAGTTATTTTTTCTTTTCAGCCCTGTGATTTATGATTTCCGTCCTCAGGGTTACAGTTTTCATTCCCTTTTCCTCAGGTGAAGGTTTTACACAACCAGCTGATTCTCTTCCATAACGCCATCGCCGCGTACTTCGCAGGCAACCAGCAGCAGCTGGAACAGACCCTGAAACAGTTCCACATCAAGCTAAAGTTAACGGGAGGAGAAACCCCCTCTTGGCTGGAGGAGCACTGATAAAAAGCAAAAATGTCTCGCTATATCACTCCTTTCAGGACACTAAACCTGTCAATAAACGTGTGAGACAGGAACCCGTTTTGATAAAAGAGAAATATTTAGCTCCTCTCTTTGTCCTTGCTGCGTCTGACTTTACACTTGAAGTTTAGTTTCTAAACGAATGCTCTTTCTTTAGTCTGAGAGTTTGCACGCTCTTGCGCAACAGAAACAATCTTGTATTTGAATCAAGTTACCAGCACTTTAATGGTAGACGAAATACAGTCAGGAAGAAATGAATGTTGTAGAGACTTTAAAGTAATCAAACTTGCCTTTTCACCCTTTTTTAGACCTCGCTGGTGTCAGCCTTTCTTTATGTAACCGCACTGTTATATTGGTATCAAATACATTGGCATAAATGTCCACACTGCCGCCTTAAAGGGCATGTTGATCTGAAAACTTGAAGTTTTGCTATGCTGCGTTTACTGTCACAAGAAAGAATAATCAGAGGTTGTGAACTCAATCTTTGGCTTTTTGTGATAAAGTTTGCTATGCATTTTTAAAGTGCACCTTTTGTAGATCCCATTGAAAGGTGATGAGGCTTCGTTTCTGACTTGATGTGCCTTGCTCTTCGTCAGTGTTGTCAGGAGGTATAATAACAGATGCTCTCATTACCTTTCTACAGACCACAGAATGGACCGATAAACACAGCCACACATGCATATAGACCAGCAACTTGAAATTACAATCTGTGCTATCTGTTCTTTTGTTTTATTTATTTTTTTTTTAAGCATTGCACTTCTTCGATAACCAAGTCACTATTTTGTATAAAATGTAAACCAGACTGATTTGACATGAGAGAGCATGTCAGCTGCCTGGGTTGTTCTTTCTCTGTGCATCTTCTCTTTTTTAAATTGTATTACTATTTTTATTTTTTTTGCATGTCAGAGGAAGAAGAACTCTTCTAAATCATTCCCCTCTTATTATTGCTGTAAGTGTCTAATGAGTGCAGCTCTTCATAATATACAGTAGTGTATCGTTCGGTCAGATTAGATGATGAGTTAATCACATGCTAACCTGAAAAAGCTTTAAATTCAGGCGTTACCATGGGGAAAAAAAACTTCAAAGGAAATGAATGTAGAGCAAATTAATATACAAACAGACAAACAATGGATGCCAAATGGAATGTTCAGATTTACTGAATACAAAGTAATGCAGTTTATTCTTAAAACACCCTCGCAGCTGGTTCTGATCTTTCATTTGATGTACAACTAACTACCTTTTGATTCTCGTGTGATTTTCAGTTCTGTCTTAGCGGCACGCAGACACCAATGCACAGTAAATGTGTGAGAACTGACTGACGTGCATACACATGCATGCATTTTTCTTCTGCGTGCTTTTTTTGAGGATTTGTTGATTAATGATGGATTGGGTGTGTGCAAGAATGTTGAATCATGGGAGACAATAAAATAAAAAAATGTAATTCTTAAGTCTTCGTGTGTATAACTCTTTTTTTTTTTAATTAAAAATGATTAAATCCTTCCAATGGAAAGTATTTATGTTTTTTGTTTCATATTACGTCTGGCATTACGGTCAATACTGCATTCTGCCTACAGAGGGCACTGTTGTCTTTCTTACTAGTTCACCCAGTGTTTTCACTGACTTTATTCAATTAAATTAAAATGAAATTCATGCATTTAGCAGACGCTTTTATCCAAAGCGACTTACAGTGCATTCAGGCTATACATTTTTTTTTTTTTATCAGTATGAATAAAAAAATTTTAATTTTTTTTTTACTTTATAAATGATTCTCGACTTTTTTGTGGAATCCAAAGCCCCTATTATTTTGTCCCAGACAATATTAAAAAGCCTTCATATCTGAGCTGATATGTACTTATGGTGCTTCTGTTGTAATACAAACAAACTCAACATATAATGTCAGTTTAATGTGCATCTTTAGTTTTATGTTAATATAAATAAAATTAAATAATTGTAAAACTTATTTGGGCTTCCCTGGAAGTTTGTGAGGTCTCCTAGTGGGTCCTAGTATTTTATTATTATTATGCAAAACTCATTTAATGATGGCACTGTGAATGTGGAGATGGATTTTAATTAATTTTTGTCATTAATTTTTTCTCCGTCTTTTATTTTTCTGCAAGGCCTCATATCACCTTTATGTAACTGGTGAGAAATAATCCTAAAGAAGATCTGCCCATCTCTGCATGACATGCCATCTTACATATTCAATCATTTTATATATTTAATAAACTGAAATTGTGTTACTATAAAACATCTGACATATGTAGAATCTATATGTATGAAGAATCTTTTTTTCTTCTTCTTCTTCACAGTTGCTTTTGGGACATTAAGGGATGATTTTCTTCTGTCTGGAACATTTTGTATTCAGAATAGTTAAATATTAGATTAATATATTTACTTGTTCACAGGAATGGAAGACCCAAACACAGGAATAGATTAAATAGATTTTTCACATGAAGAAATAGGCCTATGAGAATGCTTGACTCTGGTGCCTAAAAGCAACTTCATTTTGTTTCCCTAAAAAGCAAAATGTATGCAAATCACTAGGAAAAAATGTTAATGGGATTCGAGCTCATACTACAGTTTTTGAAGACACTAAATACATTTCAGTCAGTGGTTCTAAAATTACCCTCAGATTGCTATTTGTATCTGGACACTGCTCCATCATCTCCATGGTTGCCAAATAGACCTGCTTATGTTTAATAAACTGTATGACATACGCTGTATGTCAATATTAATATCTGCGTTACACTCGCCACAGGCTACGTCACGCTCGATTCACCTGAGCCCGTCACTGCGCATGCGCTGTAGCTCGTCCCTCAGCACACGCGCATGCGCAGTGCGTCCGCTGGCTGTAATGCTCTGCATCTTTGAGCGTCGCTGCACAATGTCTGTGAGCCCGACACACACCTACCCTCGGATACATGCACCTGCCGCAACAGGAGAAAAAAAAATTAGTACATCTTTTCCTCAGCCTGTAAACACGGTAAGTTCTTGAACCCAGTTTGAATTGCATGTTTAGTTCTGTAAATTTCGTTTTGGATTTTACAGTTAATTCAGCTGCTGAATGATTTTGTTTCTTCTTGCAATGACCTGTACTGGACCATATGCGTATGCCATGCATTCCCAGACTGACTAAAAAATAATTCTCGCATGGGCATCACACATTAGGCAAATAGACGTTTGTGTGTGTACCTGGTATTCCCACATTATGGGGACCAAACGAGGATAGTAATAGCAGTATATTTTGACCTTGTGAGGACATTTTTTTTTGGAGAATCTAAAAATGCCTGTAGTTTTGTGTGAGGAGTAGGGTTAATTTAAGGGGATAGAAAATACTGTTTGTACAGTAGAAAAACCTATGGAACGAGCCCATCAAACATGGAAACCCAACGTGTGTGTGTGTGTGGTTGTGTGTGTGTGTGTGTGTGGTGTGTGTGTGTGTGTGTGTGTGTGTGTGTGAGTGTGTAGTGCAGATTGACAGGTGTATTCATTTATTGATTCTACAGTTTTGGCCATCACTCTCCCTCCTTCTCATTAACACTCGGCTTTAGTTCTGTAGCCTTTAGTGTGATGTCTGTCACGCCACAGGACACGTCCCTAAAGATCACAGTTACTGGAGGAACCTCGTGAGTCAGCTCCTCTGTAATCTCAGCGTGTTGTTCAGACTTTAATAAGAAAACTATAGCACGGTTCCTGCTCAAAAGCCTTCAGTGCCTCCTTTATTTACCTTTATTGAGCCTGACCATGGTCTGCAAACATTACATCATCTGAAATCTGTCATAAATCGCGGCATTTTTATAAACGTGAATTGACAGCACAACTGTAAAATAGACATTTGAAGGTTCCTGCTGCTGGCTGGCTCTTTATAATGAGCTGTTCCTAGTGCTTTGTCACAGATTGGGATGTGCTTTATTGTAATTCTCTGAAGCCAGCTTCTTTAGGAGCCCATCCCATTTCTCATGGTGAGATGAATTGGAGACAATCCATTCAGGAGCAGTTTTCCGGGTGAGGTCACCGGGGGAGGGCGCTTGTCTGTTGTCACATTGCCACGGTAACACACCCTAAAGTAGTGCCCCCAAAGTACTGACTTGATAGATTACTGTGGTAACACTATCTTAGCATGACGGGGAATTTGTGGATTGTTTTGGGTTCTGACGGTGTAGCTTTTTCCTTCTTTGGTAAATAGTTTGTGACGTCTATTGGTTATTCCTAACTGTACAAGAAATATCACGGTGTGTATTTGTAATCAATAAACACAGACATATTAAAACTCAAATTTCTATTCATAGACAGACAGAACAGTTAATAACAGAAATACAGCATCTTAACAGAAAACAACATTATACCCGCCATGCAGTGATATTATAGCATTATTTATACGGCCTACTAATATTTAGTATTTTGAATGATCTTTTATTTTTTATGTTTTCAGTTTTTATTTAAGCTTTGGTTTGTTTTTAAATACATTTATGTATTTATTTTTAAATTAAATAAAAAAAATTTAACTTATTTTAATTTAAGTTTTAGATATTTTAGTTTCAACTTATTTTATTTCAGTTAGCCGCCAATGCAACATTTCAAAAGTTTTTTTAAGCTTTTTCCTTTTTTGGTAAATAATTGGTGACATTTAATAGTTATTCAAGAAATATCACAGTGTGTATTTGTAATCAATAAACACAGACATATTAAAGCTCAAATTTCTATTCACAGACAGAATTAATAACAATAACAGAAATACAGCATCTGAACAGAAAACACTCTTATTTTTTATGTTTTCAGTTTCAAGTTTTATCTCATTTTGTTAAATGCATTTATTTAGCTTCAATTTATTTTTATTTGAATTCTAGTAAGTTTAGTGTTTTTTTTTCAGTTAGTTACCAATGCAGCATTTCTAATTTCCCAAGCTTTTTACGTTCACATTTGTATCCATATAATGTTTCTTCAGTATTTCAATATTTAGAATTTATTTCATTTCATACCAAAACAGATTTTTAATAGTTTTAGTTTGAATGAACAATAACAACACTGCCGTCATTGTGAACAGTTCTAGCTGTTGTTTTACTTCATCTATCTAATTCTAATGGGCTCTACAGGGACTAAATTCACCAGCAAGCATCTGGCTCTTTCCTTTGCACACACATAAACTTCAGCATCCCCTCCCACCTGCTGTCACCATAGCAACCGAAGTGCGTCCTGCCATCGACCCCACTGTCTGATTCACATCCCTGTATAAAATGATCAGAAATCCAGTATGTTGTTCTATTGCACAGCCGCTCGATATTAAATGTGAATGTAATTTTGCTACATATCAAGATGCATTAGGATTGTCTTGGTATTCCGGGAGGTTGGATTACACCAGTGTGCTTTTATTCCAACTCTCTTTGTTTGCACATGAGGCTATTTATATTTTATTGCGGTCATTTCACTGTCTACTATTACTAGCTGTTCCTATGGGGACTAAACCACTTGGTGGAGTTTGCAGTGACTTGTGAGAGACAGAAAATCTTATCTGTTTGTGGTCGAGAACACGTGTATTGGCTGTTAGCGGTGAGTGACTGTGATATGAGCATGTTTGTGTGTGTTTTGCTAGTCCTCACATTAGGTCCATGTGTGAGAGACTGCCAACTAAACACTCATTCAGTCCACATTAAAGCGAAGCATCTGAAGAATTAGTATAAATGCCCACAGCTCAACATGCAGTATCAGTGATTGACAGCGAGGAGCTTTTTCATTAGTGCAGTTTCCCAGTCAGTGCACTTATCAAGCTTTCCCAAGTGGACAGGATGATCCTCATGGCTCAAATATCCCTCATGGGTTTCCCAGAAACTTGAAGGACACATTAAAAGTTCCTTCTCATATCAGATTTGTTCTGACTGATGCTTTAGTGTGTGATGTACAGAAATGGTTGTACTTTGTGAATTAGATCATTCTGGAACTTTGCATCTTTGAGCATTAGTTTGTCTTCTAGGAATTCTTGAAGATTTCCCTGAGTTCTGTGTGATTATGTACAGTGTAGTTGTTAGGCGGTCTTTGTTGCTGCTTTATTTGTGATCAATAGAGATCGCTAGGCTTTGAGAAGCAAGCTTTCTAATGCTGGATACTCACCGGCTCCCAGCAGCACTGCTTCTGTTAAAACATCGGTCTGTACATTTAGAAAAATCCTATATACATTTATAAATTATAATATTATGTGACTGGATGCCCTATTTTTGACGATTTTATTAATTTGAAGTTCTCTCAAATGCGTGTCCAGATGTGTTTCTTATCTGATTTCCTCTTCATTATAATATCTTCCTCTCAATCTGTATTTGGGTCAAGCCTCACCCTGCCCCCCAGCTGTGGTTAAATTTGATAAGGAGAAGATTCATCAGAGCCTTGCCATGGAGAAATCACGACACTACCACACTAAGAAAAAACATTGAACTTGTTACATTAGAAAAAAAAAATTTCGCCTATAGAATCAGACCAAGAGAGGTTTATAAAATTAAAGATGCACTGCATTTTGAGCTCAACATTTCATATTATGCTGCCAGTGTTTATGTGGTTTTGTGCATAGTATGCATATCATCAGTACGAAATCACAACTATATTACAATTCCATACTCAAACGTACATTGTCATCACAGTGTATTCACAAAGTACTTATTTTAATGTGTATGCAAAATCATTTCTTGATTTTTCAAAGATGTTTCTCACAATGTTTGTATGTGCCAGAAATATGTACAATATAGATTGCAAATCTAAAATATTTATATTTTTCATTAAATGTTAAAGGAATAGTTCACCCAAAAATGAAAATTTGCTGGCCATCCGAGATTAGGATGAGTTCGTTTCTTCATCAGGTTTGTAGAAATGTAGCATTGCATCAGTGTCTCATCAATGGATGCTCTGCAGTGAATGGGTGCCGTCAGAATGAGAGTCCAAACAGCTGATAAAAACATCACAATAATCCACAGCACTCCAGTCCATCAGTTAACATCTGGAGAAGACAAAAGCTGAAACAAATCCAGCATTAAGATGTTTTTAACTTCAAATTGTTGCTTCCGGCTGAAATACAAGTCCATAATCCATAATAGATATCTATGATATCAATAGCTATCCATATTATCCATGACGACTACTTTCGAATTATTATGGTGTTTTTATCAGCTCTCATTCTGACGGTACCCATTCACTGCAGAGCATCCATTGCTGAGACACTGATGCAATGCTACATTTCTCCAAACCTGATGAAGAAACAAACTCATCTACATCTTGGATGAACTGAGGATGAGAAAATTTCCAGACATTTTTCATTTTTGAGTGAACTATTCCTTCATTACATATAAACTATAAGTTTTCATTACAAATTTGAAATACACAATAATAACTGGAAATGGGGCTTCTATAAAGTATGATAAAGCTATATTTATAAACAGTTTTCCTGGAATACAATACAATGTAAAACGTATTCACTTACTGATGCTTCCAAAATTGATTGCTAAATGCCTGCCGGTTGTACACTGTAACATTAAGTTATATTTATCAGCACAATTTGCAACAATAACATTCCATTTTATGTAACATCTGTTTTTAGAGTAGTAGATAATTGTGGGCTCAGTTACTGACTAGTAGAATAGTTTGATGGTGATAATGGCCTCACTAATGTTTTACTCATACACAATTTATAGAATATAATGACCTGAAGATACAGTATGCAGGAACTTAAAGAGAGCTTGATCTGAATCACTCTACAGATGATGATTCCCCTTTAATTAGCCTTTCTAAATCATCATCATCAAGCAGCATCACACTTGGCATTACATGAATGTTTGATACAGAAACGGCCTCATGATTTGCATAGCAGATGACGTCAGCATGTCTGGGTCTTAAACAAAACCTGCGGCTTCTATCAGTGTTCTTTATGAAAGCAGCTTAATCTTCTCAAGACCCTGTGGGGGTTTGGACTTTGATAAATGGCTGGCATACAGAGACACACTTGCACCAAATGCTGAATCCAAAGCACAAGCACCATTAAGACTTGAATCTGCAAGTATTTATTAATCTCTCAAAGGGTCTTTGTTTTGGTTCTGTTCATTGCACCCAGATATTCCTCTGAAGGTACAGTATCAGATATCCGGTGTGTGGGTTATTGCCAGACGTACTGGAAATCAATCTACGAGAAGAGCGTTTCAAACCTCGGTGTAAGTTCCATCAGGTAACAGTGTGGCAAGACTGTCTGAAGAGTTGTAGTTGGATAGAAGATGATTGTCTGTGTTTCTGTGTTTCTGTTAGACGGACCCAAAGGCAAGCAGGTCTACTGTTATGGCGTAATTAGTTACTTTTTTATGGAGTAACTCAATATTGTAATGCATTACTTTTAAAAGTAACTTTCCCCAACACTGGTTATGTTAGATGAAAATGAATCCACTTTTGTATCTTCTGCTGCCTCTGAGTGTCTTCTAAAGAATCGCTGCCGGATCATCTTTCTGTTTCACAGTTGCTTACTTCACTGGAGAAAAAAATCTGAATTTGTTGCATGCAACATCTAAATTAGGTCAAAAATATTATTTAATGTCTGAATCAACCTATATATACATTAACTAAATGTAAGGGGTAGATCAGGTAGAAATAGCTTTAGAACAGAGCATAGAACAGAGCCTTTGAAATAGAACAGAATTAAGATTTATGCATTTAACCTGCATACCATCTACTTTATTAGATAATCCTGTCATGACATCCTTTCTAAACAAAAGGACTAATCACTAACAAACAAACAATGAGAAATTTTAGGAGATTTTCTCCTAAGGAGGATTAATTTGGAACAGCCAAGCATGTGAACAGATGTGTAATGGTCTGGGTACAGTGTGTGTGTGTGTGTGTGTGTGAGTGTGTGAGTGTGTGTGTGTGTGTGTGAGTGTGTGAGTGTGTGTGTGTGTGTGTGTGTGTGTTTATTAACACACTGTCCCATTCTTTCCAAATGTGCTCATAAATCCATCAAGTATACTGAAAAATGTCTGTAGCAATCAGATTTGTGACGAAGCGTATTTTAAATCATAGTCCAGAGACTTAGCTGCAAACACAGCCTTTCTTTTTATCAGTAAAATAAAGTATTCTACTGTCTACATCATGCAATGCATCATGGCATTATTTATGTATTTAAAAATAATCCAACATACTGTAGAAACATGGACATGCTTCATTGTTTCAACAGTTTTAAAATAAATTGTATTTGTGACAGCACCTTTGGAAAATCAATACCACTCCAAAATGAGGTTAAAAAAAAAATCTGGATTTGCAGCAGGCAGAAAAATATAAAATGATTGTGTGTAACAAAGAACAAAAGAACATGTGAATCACAATACAGAAAGGGAATGACATGAGGATGAGTAAATGACAGAATTTGTATTTTTGGGTGAACTATCCCTTTGTTGATTAATTTCATAAACAATGATGTTTCCTTCATCCACATTTTCTCACGAGTGACCAATTGGATGTCTAGTGGGAATCTAAATCATATTATTATAGTGTCAGATAATTATGTTGAAAATTCAGCTTTGCATCACAGGAATAAATCAGATTTTAATGTATATAAAAAAAAAAAACGTTATTTTACATCATAATAATATTTCACAATATTACATTTTTTCCTGTATTTTTGATCAAATAAATGCAGCCTCGATGAGCAGAAGAAACTCCTGTAAAAACATTAAAAACTGTTCTGATCCCAAACTTTTGACCGGTAGTCTATATGTTCCAATTATTTGTCAAAACCATGTTAAAACACCATATAGCATAACTCTTCTGAAGAAGATGACTTTAAAAGGAAAAATAAACCTACTTTTACATATGAATAAATTATGCATAGTAGCTTGTGCCAAACTCGGAAACAGAGTCTTCCTGTGACGTCAGTTGTCTTTTAATAAGTAAAAACCTAGAGGATCGAATGAGAGCCTGATGCAGTATGATGAGCTCTGGTTTTCAGCACTTGGTGTCTTGTGTTATCTGTTTCTGGAACATCCTTTCACCACAGTTAACTTTGTCAGTAAAAACAAACCTGTTGTAGCCTACTAACATCTTCTGCATTGATCAATCCCAGCATTAACAAGTAGCAATGTTACAATGTTACCACTACAGTGTTTTTGCATTTTCCCCGAAATTAGACTTTTATGACTCGTTAGCCTCTCTGTGAACTACAGGTTACATAACACAATGCTGTGGCGGCAGTACATCACTCCTGACAGCAGCACATAAGATGAAACTCAGTGCTATTCACTGCAGACTCTGCTCTCTCTGTGATACAAACACACCTGAGCCGTATGATATGTGCAGACCAATGCAAGCTGCTCACCAGGGTCTTGTACGTTATACATGATCAAAATAATAGAAAATAAGCAATGTCTTTTTTGTTTTTTACAGATCTGCTTGTAAATCTTTGCACATTTTTTTGTGTGAAGTAGCTGCTTTTTTTGAGAACTGGTTGTTGGCTGGTCTCCATGACAACCTCACTTTACTTTGATGTCGGCTGCTTTGCATATTCAAATAACAGATGCGGCACGAGTGAATCACCAGTATGAAAACTATTCTAATTATGTAATTCTGCATTGAATGGCTAATACGTTCACCAATATTAATTTATAGTAGCATAAAATGAGTTACCAGCAAATAGACAAGAACAGTGTTTAGATCGTTTACTCCTTGAGCAGCGTTCTTGATTACCATGTTTGACACTTTTTAGCTACATTGTATAGGTGCATTCAGTAGTATTTTAGCTGGTGTTAGCATGCGTGGAGTCCAGCTAGAGCAAGACGAGCATTTGTGGTTAAAAAGAATATACATTTTTATTTTTTTTAGAAAATGAGCGATGGTTTCTCTAGATAAGAGCCTTATTCCTCGGCTGGGATCGTGTAGAGCTCTTTGAAGCTGCAATTTGTACCTTCAGCCCGTTGGTCCCCATTGAAGTCCATTATATGGAGAAAAATCCTGGAATATTTTCTACAAAAACCTTAATTTCTTTGCGGCTGAAGACGTCTTGGATGACATAGGTATTCTGTAAGTGAACTACTCCTTTAATGTAGCCACGTGTTATGTAACTACAGTGTGTTATGTAAAGGTATTTGATGATGAGTGCTGCCATGAGAAGTACAAATCCCTTGAAAGTTCCCTGTGTGAGTTTTTATTAGTGAAGATTTGGTTCGTCTGTCAAGATCATTTTTACACATAGCAGGCTGGCCCCAGTGAACAATAGCATTTCCTACTGGGGCCTTTCCTTAAGTGTACAACCACATCTCTTTTGATGTCTGTTACTTTCTCATTTCCTCTGTTTGTAGGTTCCAAGTTCCTTCGCCTGACTGCACCACAGTAATTTTAATTTTGTATATGTGTGTGTGTTTTGTCCCTCTTGCAGTTTCAAGGGTTTGACCTCTGACCACACCGCAGTGGGCAAAAGCTTGGAAGCAACAGCACGGCATCATGGCACTAGGTAGAAGAAGTGAAGACAAAATATGTGAGAATGTCAAGACATTGGCTTAAGGGGGCTGCGAAACACCCGTGTCCATCGTTCCTCATTATTGTCAGAGCAGACAGTTTTGTGACAGCATTCAGTTCTAAATCCTTTGCACTAAATTCTAATTAAGAATGAACTCCGCGCATATTCGGCTAGAGGAAAGACTCATTATTTACCCGGCTGTTAGTTGTGTTAGCGACTATGAGTGAGAGAGACCTTGGGACTCCAACAGACACCACCTAGAGGCTGTCCCGAATTGTTAGGAGTTGTATAAATTTCCCCTCACATCCTGGTCCTCCAGGACTGGTGTCATTGCTAATGTAATGCTTGTCATGGCAAGCGTGACTGCTGCGGAGGAGTCGGCAAGCGACTGTACCACACCAATAGTAAAACCGCTGCCATCTGAACCCTCTACAACCTCCACAAATGACCCTAGTCATGGACATGACAGCACTTCTTGCCCTCCACCACCGCCTCCGCCTCCTCCACCTCCACCCCAGGCTCAACCGCATGCTTCACGCAAGAAACGACGGGTGCGGAGCTTCTTCTGGAAAACCATCCCAGAGGAGAAAGTTCGGGGAAAACCCAACATTTGGACTCTAGCAGTGAGACAGCAGCAGTATCAGATTGACGTGAGGACAGTGGAGGAGCTCTTTGGCCAGCAAGAGGAGGTTCGAACCCAGACAAGCAGTGGACATCCTCGTCCTGGGAGATCCAGAGGTTCATTTAAGGAGAGCAAGGATCAGGTAAGGAATCATCCATCGTTTAGAATATCTGCAGCTTGTTAGACAGTGTCATTTATTTTGTCTCTACACGGGAGGTGTATGTTTTGCACTCCCAGCAGTCTTGAAACTTCCAATTTCAGTCGAATTGATTTTTAACAATGACTGAATAGAATAACCTGTGTTAAGATCTCCCCAGGCTCGTTGGAAATACATGCCTCTACCTTCGTTTCTGCAAAACTCAAAAAACTTACCTTTACGTACGAATGGCTGCAGTTTCCAGTTGAAATGAACACTGGAGGCACAGCTTTTATTCCTTTTTGTTTGTTTTATTTGACAAAATTTAAAACATAATACAAAAAAGCCCATAAAGACTTATTCATACACATTTCAAAACTGTCTAGGATAATATACACAAAAAAGCCCTAGGCTTATTTCCATTGTGGGCCTCGGTATTTCAACAATGGACGAAGAAATCATAAATGGAGTGCAATCAACATCCAAACTCACCAAACAAAATTCTATAAATCAATCATAAAAAAGCAATTTTTTAACTTCCCTTCTAAAAATACTTTCAACTTGTATCTGTTTAATACACCCAGGCAAATTATTCCAAGCAAAAAGAATTTCACACAAAGCATGATTTACAGGGCCAGAGTTTCGATCAAGAAAGCCTCATTTTCGCACAATTCCTTGCACTTCATGACTTAAGCACGATTGTAACATGGTGTGAGATTTGAAAACTGATACTTTTGAAAGTTGGCGTCACCGTAGGTTTGCTCTGTAGCTCACGCGATACTATGTTTCACAAATCCCGTGAAACTACGGTTCAACAAAACAGCTCAAGGCTGCGTAAAACGTAGTTAAAATAGCACGGTTGCATCAGCGAATGCATTTTGCCAGTTTAAGGTTGGGTTCGGTGTAGGGGGAATGTTACGATAGAGCATTAACCTTTAAGCGACAATCACCGAACGTTTGAATTCTGAACCGCCACAATACCTGAACCAACCTAATAAAAATGCTGCAATTCATGCCTGTAACGTGCATTTTAGTGCCACTCACTTGACATTTCACTTTGAAACTGCCACGAAATGCACTATAAGTTACATATTATGAGTGTTACAGAAACCCAATGCTACCAGATATTAGGGATGCACCAATGTAGAAAGATAAGTCAGTACTGATAACCAATAATTGCTTATATATCAATATTGGCCAATATTAGATACACTCTAAAAAATGTTGGGTTGTTTCAACCCAATTTTGGGTCAAATATGGACTAACCCAACTGTTGGGTTCAATTTTGGTTACATTTTTAAATTAACTTTTTAACCCAACAGGTGGGTTAGACCATATTTGACCCAAAATTGGGTTGAAACAACCCAGCATTTTTTAGAGTGTATAAATATACATTTTGTAAAATTTAACCTTAAAATTTCAGATGTCTATGTGCTTGAAATGGCGAATGTTGGCCTGCTATGAACCACTGGTGTAAAGAATGATACATGCCTGTGGACACATTTATTATATAAAAGCACAATGATAAGTATAGCTTTCTCAGAGACAGCAAAAATAAAGAAGCATGACATTGATTTAAAAAAACAACAACATGTGGCCCCATGAACAGTTGGCTGGAATTTACTGGCTTAATTTTGCTTTTACATATGATCCGATATGGATTTGACCATCAATAAATCATGCATCTCTACCAGATACCCAGGTTTGAGATTCTCTTTGTGTTTTCTCTGCCTTCTGAAGAGCTTCAGCTCTGTGGCCTTTGGAAGTCAGTGCAATTTAATCCAGTTAATCTGTCAAAAAGGATATTTAGGAAAATGGCGTGTTGAACATTTGCAGTGTGCACTGTATAATCACATGTAGACTTGGATCACTGATTATTTAAGATCTGAGAAACAAATCCCATAATCAACACTTACAGAACATCAGTACTGATATGCATCTTCTAAACTGAGTTATACTGTACCTCTCCCAAAAATGAATGCTGTACTTTACATCACTGAACTATTTGCATTGTTTATAATTCAGCAAAGATTGCTTTCCATTTTGAAATCGACTATATTAAGTTACAGTGGAACATCTTTATATTCAACACGATTTTATTAGTAATTGTTGGTATTCGTGCATATACATGCATTTTTGTAAGTTTGCACAGACACTGAAAAGTTTTTTTTTTATGTATTTAGAACATATTTAACTATGTAAAAATTGAAGTTGAAAGCAACTTCAGAGATCAATTCACATCCATATTTATGAATCATTTTAGGTGCATGGAATGAATATCTATAAGATTAATAGAATTGCATCATATTTTTAATGAGTTTACCTGATTTGGTATTATAACAGTTTAATACAGTTTATATCCCAGTGTAAACATTATGTACAAATCCTTACAAAAAGTAATGAAATCAAGATTTGGATGGTTATTTTGTATGATATGATGTATTTTTGTATGCTAACAATTGCCTATAATGTATGCATTTCCTATCATGTATGAACATGTTTTATACTAGCTTATAAGAAAGATTATTAGGTGTGTGCAACTCTGTTTTCCACCTCCACATAAGACAAACATGTCCCTATTACCCAAAACATATGCTCCTGTGAGCTTGCCGATTTGTGTGTAAGTGACCAGCTGTGTTTTTGTGTTGTTTTGTGTGGTTGACGCTGGTCTGAGTAGCTTTGTAATTATCCACGAAGGCACGGAGCGTGCCTGTGCAGATCTAATGAAGCTTTTGTGGCGCGGGGAGCGTGTGTGTGATCTCGTTTGTAATTTCAGACACCACCCAGCTACTCCTTTGAGTTTCTGATGCGTCACAAATTACACGTATCACACACAGCTCGTGTAAATGTGTGTCAGAGAGAGAGTGACAGATTGTGTGTCTGTTTAGTTGCCACTAAAATGACTGTGTCATGTTAGTTAGTTTAAGATCTCAATGAGTCACTACCGAGGGTTTCCTAATGCTGATATTGTGTTAATGAGAAAAAACAAGGACAGCATTTAAAGGGATAGTTCACCCAAAAATCAGTTACTCACCTTCATGTTGTTTCAAACCCAAAAGACTTTTTCTTTCATCTTCGAAACATCGAGAGATTTCTGTCTCTTCATGGAAAGTCCATTACACCAAAACTCTGATGCTTCAAAACATTGTAAAAGTAATCCATATGAATGTAGAAGTTTAATCCAAGTCTTCTGAAGAAACACAATTGTTTTGTATGATGAACCGATTTAATTTAGGCTTTTATTCTTAAATAAACATTGCTCAAACATGCTTGCTTGATGCATGAGAGCCAGTGAGGTTTGTTCTTATGCATCAAGCAAACACAGTTGATCTATAATTTAAAGTGTGAACATTTTGGCTTTGAGTGGAGGGACAGAAATTTCTCAGGGTTTATTACAAAAATCGTCATTGCATTTTGAATATGGACAAAAGTTTTACGTATTTGAATGAATTTTCATTTTTTGGTGAACTAGCCCTTTAAGATTCATTTCAAATAAAAATTCATAACATTTCTAGAAACTAGAATGATATTCGTTCCTGTTGCATTCCTTCATTCAATTTAGTTGCATTGATGTGCAGCAAATTTGTAAAGCACTTTATATTAACGAGTAGCAGGGCTACACAACTTTGTTTTATTATTAAGTTTAGTGATACAGTTTTCATTTAGTGTGCCCTTAATAGTCAACTGTCTACTTTTTAGAACCTAATTACCACACTATTTAAAATAAATAAATAATAGTAATATAAATAATAATAATAAGTTGTTCACTTTCATGTTGCATGGTCCAGTTACTCTCAAGGCTTTTATTTTTGCATTAATAGTTTACATTTAAATAATAGTTTAAATTTAAATATGCTCCTAGAAATGCTGGCATCTATTTTTGCCTTTCGGTTTGTATGGTAACAAAAGCCAAAGCCAAAAATGTTTGGAAAAGCAACAAAGTGAACATGGAGCGATTCGTGTTCATAATGCACACCACAAAATAAACTATAAGATACTGAAAACACTATTTTAGAGTGTCACTGATTGGTTACACTTTATTTTAAGGTGTCCCTGTTACAGTGTAATTATACCTTTAAGTACTTAGTAATATTAATTAACTTACTATAGAACAATGTACTTATTATAGAGTTAGGGTTAGGTTTAGGGTTAGTTACATGTAATTATGCATATGTAACATGTAACAAGGACACTGTAAAATAAGTAAAAAGTGTCACCTAGTAATTTTGCAACATCAAAGATAGCAGTTTTATTTATTTGGAAGTTGCATTCAAATCAGCGTGCCTCAAAAACCTGAAAGCCAAAAATTTGAATGGGAATTACGCTCAAGTCTGTGCTTTGCGTATCTTTCCATCCGTTTTAATCACCATCTCTATTCCTCTGTTCTCCCAGATCAGCATCTTGGACTCCAAGAGAGGAATGAACATTGGGATCTTCCTCAAACAGTTCAAGAAGTAAGTTAATCAGCGTCATCATGTGTAAAAACCTGCGTGTGCATGAGCTCCAGCACAGAAATAGGATCTGGCGGTCAAGGGAAATCCGATGCTCTTGTGTAAAGATCAATAGCTTTCAGGTTCTGATTGATGCTTGCAAGTTCACATGAGGATGCCGTCTGCATTCACTGTGACGAGTACTAGATTTTGTTTATTTTTGAACAGGTTTTTCCACATCCTCAATGTGGACAGCAGCACTGTAAATGATTATGCAAAAAGACAATGCTTTCTTCTGTGATCAGTTAGTTAAATCATATTTATGTCACTCATGCAGGAGACATTGTTACAGTTAGTCCCAGGCTTCACAAACAAAGCATCGGGGGGAAAAAAGCAATGCACTTGTCATGTTTTTTGTGCAACGTTTTCACACCTTTTCGACTTATTATTCGTATTTGAAAGAGTCGTTATCTAGAGACATATTCATTTTGTGTTTTATGAAGAGAGGTAATCACCAAAGCATGTTAGAAAACAGGTCAAATGCAGATTTCCAGGGGGGACAGTATACAGTATGTGCTCACTTTTGGCAATCAGTCAGTAGTTAAATGGTTAAAAATCATTGTGTTTTGCTTGTACGGGATTTTTGTGTGCCGTTGAATACAAAAGAAGGCATTTTGAAGAAGTTGGTAATCAAACAGTTCTTCAAATATCTATATTACTACTGCAGCGTATGTAAAATGCAGGATAAGATAAAATATACTAAATATTATCTCAGTCAACAATTTGAGGTTAAGTGAGTTTTTTTCATCACTAGATAATAGGCTGAGTACTAGGACTGAGTGTTAATTTAGTATTATTTATATACTGTTTTAGTATTTATTAACATTTTGAATTTATTTTGAATTTATTCTTTTTAGTCGTTTTGTTAAGTATTGCACTTATTTTTATTAGTTTTTTTAATATTTCTATTTAGATTAAATTTGTATATGTCTTTAAATTTTAGTAATTTTAGTACTTGTTTTATTATAAGTAATGAGTTGTGAGATGAACATTGTGCATTGGGCTACTGAAGATAAGAACATACTACGTTCTCATGTTTACATCATATTTTTGATGATTTTTGAAATTTAATCAGGAGTAATAATTGTCATTTTTTTCAGCGAAGCAGGCAAAAGTGTGGACCGATAAACAGTAGAGTGAACTTTTAGCAGGATTTGATTCTTGTCGAGTGCAAATAGTGATATTTGAATTTATTTTATGTTGGATATCAAATGTTTGGTAATGGGGATTTGTGGACACCATAATTCATATAAATTTGTATAGTCACAATTCCTAGCTTATTGCTATTGTGACATACCTTCAGACTTGTATATAGTTTTTAGAGCCAGTGTTGATGGTATGCAGTGTAATATACCCCTAACCTTACCTTATGCTTAATTTGATGTACTGTAAGTACATAGTAATTTGTCCAATATTGTGAAGGTACAGGTTTCTCTGCATCATACACTGAAGTGTCCTACAAAGGGTTAATCTCATGCACTGACCAGTTGCATGGCTGAAGCAGAGCCAAAACTGAATCGTCTGTTTTGTACGTGTGTTTTTCTCCCTCAGGTCCAATCATGCAATAGTAGAAGACATTCGTCTGGGCAACAGTAAGCAATATGGAGCAGAACCGCTGAAAGAACTGCTCAAACTTCTACCAGAAGCACAGGAGGTGAGACTTATCTTACATGTACACTGTATTTGTGTATGGCCCCATTTCTGGTGAATGGCAGCTGCTAATAACATCACAAATGTACAGCAACACATACAGGAGTAAACGAGATACAATGTGTGTTATAAACACATTTGACACATTTGCTGGCAGTCAGAGATGCATTTAGCCACGTCGCATTTGTAGTGTATTTGCTGCATTAATGCATCCTAATGTGTCCCAAACAACATTAAAAGACAACTCCTGTAACAAATAATCATTACACCGAAACAAGGTTTTGATATCAGCATGCAGTGACATACTGATGTATTAAGTGACGTATATGTAGTTACAAAATCAGAGCCTCCTCTCAATAAAATGCAATCACAAGCGGTTGCTGGAGATGCATCGCTGATGCCAGCGAGTGTTATTTTAGTATTATTTATATACTATTTTAGTATTAACATTTTGAATTAGTTTTTCATTTTTCATTTTTTTAAGCTGTGTTTTTATTAACTTTTTTTTTAAAAACAGAACAATATACACATAACATTTACTTAAAATCTTAATACTTAAAAAAATACAAATTAAAAAAAGGATAAATAAATAACCATACAAAATGGAAAAGACAGCTTACATAATATTTTTTTAAAAAACGTTCAGTTTTAATTTTAAATTCAGTTTAAGTTTTAGTAATTTTGTTAAGTACTTTTGTCATTTCTATTTTTTTTTAATTATTATTCCTATTTAGCTTTAATAAATAGTTGTATCTCTTTATATTTTAGTAATTTCACTACTTATTTATTTTATTAGTAACTTATCTAATTTCAATTAGTAGCCAAGGCAACATTTCTAATTGTTGCTTATTTTTTTATCTTATATTTATCATTTATTGTATTTCAGCTTTACTTCAATTAACAAAAATGAGTTTTAAGTATGATTTTTTAGTTTTAGGGTTAGTTAACATTAACAACAGTGTTAGGGCCAATGGATACTTTATAAGGAATGTGTACTAGACATGTTTAGTATATTAAATGTATGTATTATTATTATTATTAATATTAATTTATTTTTGTTAACTAGAGCCTGTACTTGGCACTATCTGTAATCTTTAATCAGATGAATGGGTCTATGTTGAGGTATAAATTAGGGAGGCACCGATTTTAATATTTCTGGCTAATAATTAGGTGTGTTATATACAGGAATTGATAAATGGCAGAAATTTAAATTTATACTATGCATACTATTTTCATGACAACATAATGAAAAATGGACATTAAGCTTGATGTTTGCTAAAGATTGTTATTATTTAATTATTAAATTATTAGTGCTTTAAAGATTAACATTAAGTGTTAGATGACAGCAAAGGTAATCTGTATTATAATAAAGGATCTACAATAAATCTACTAATAAATCACTAGGTGAAGAGATTGCGGGAATTCAAAGGAGACCCAAATAAGCTGACTCTGGTCGATTCCTTCATGTTCCTGCTGATTCAAGTGCCATGGTGAGATCTCTCTTATCAATGAAATACAAAACACCTAACAACACACACAAAAGGCAAGTCAGTTATGATCGTCTGTTCACTTTTAAAGCTATGAAGTGCGTATTGAGGCTATGGTACTTCAGGAAGAGTTCCTCCCGTCCTGTGCGGTCATGAATCATGAGATTAACATCGTGCGTCGGGCTACTGAAGGTAAGGACATTCTGATGTTTATGTCATGTTTTGGAGGAATTTTTTACTTTCATCTGGAGTAAATATTGTCCCATCCTAACAAACCATACATCAATGGAAAGCTTATTTATTAAGCGTTCAGATGATGCATAAATCTCAATTTCAAAAAAATGACCCTTATGACTGGTTTTGTGCTGCAGGGTCACAAATGTCATTTTTCCAGCTAAGCATGCAAAACACTTTGAGGGGTCTTGCATGCCTTTTATTTTGACCTCTGTGGACTATTGCTCGTTTTCAACTGTGTAATTTAATGCACTATTCCACCACTGTCAAATGTGGACCAATAAACAGTAAAGAGAACTTTTTAGAAGGTTTCGATTCGTGCATTTTACAGAGTCATTTTTTTGCTGTGCCTGTATTAGAAACCAATGGCTCATGACCTTTCTACTCCTCAGCAGCGCTGAAACGTAAAGATATGGCACTCCATTAATGCTGGGAGCCTTTAGCAAAACTCAAATTGAGTTTTATTAATCTTGCATGAACTAATTCTAGCAGTCGTCATGCCGTCAGCACTTTTTTCTAACTTAAATGCGGATTCGATTCCTTTAAATGTCTTTAGACAGTAGAAAGGATAGCATTTAGAGTGTTGGTGTTGTGTAATTGTAATTTAATTCAGTTTCCATTGATTATTCCACAGAACTAATGGCTTGTGAAGAGCTCCATGCCATTCTACACTTGGTTCTCCAAGCGGGAAATATCATGAATGCAGTAAGTCTCTTTCTGTCTCTTCGTTTATTGTCTTTCCAGTGTTCCTTTACCCCTCATCTTCCCCCTTTTTGTGGACATTTCCCCCAATCCTCTTTTCACCTTTGCTCTTTCTTTTCAACTACTCCTCCAAAACATTCCCTGACATTTTTAGATCAGGAAGGGTTGATGGCTTTTACAGCACTGAGCAGACACTGACTGATGTTCTCTGTGTGTTCATAGGGTGGCTACGCAGGCAATGCTGTGGGCTTCAATCTGTCCTCGCTTCTCTCTCTGGCTGACACGAAGGCCAACAAGCCTGGCATGAACCTGCTTCATTTTGTGGCACTAGTAAGTAGGACAGATCCAGATGCACTGTAGTTTTCTCCAGATTTACTGATCCATTTTTGTAAATGTTCCAGGAAAACGTTTTATTTTAACTGCTTTTCTCACAAAGGAAGCGCAGAAGAAGGATGAGGCCCTTTTGAAGTTCCCAGAGAAGCTAACGCATGTTCAGAGTGCAGTCAGGTAACAACAATATTAGTTTCTGATGCAAGGAAGCTTATAATTTCATTACTTGTATGAAATCATATGACCCCTTTAATACTGTATTAATCCTGTAAAGGCTACAGCAGTATCAAACCAAACTACCAAACATCTATTTTGATTTAACTACCAGTGTTGGGAAGGTTACTTTGGAAATGTAACAGGTTACAGATTACAAGTCAGTAGGACTCAACAACTAATTACTGTCAGACTTTCAAAATCCTTCTTCACTTGCATTAAGATTATAATAATTTAATTTTAAAGCACAGCCACCACAAAATCAGACTTTAGCACCTCTATTTACTTTGAGAACGTTCTGAGGTTAAATACAGATTTAAAATCACAACAAGAAATAGTTTAATAGCTATGTATTTCAAATCTTTGTATAGTTATGACAGGAAACACTGGCATCTAACAATGCCTTGGGAAAAAAAACAGTTAATCCTAAAAAATAAAGCATATAGATAAACCCAAATGGTAAATAAAAAAGTTACTGCAAATTGGGAAAGAAATCAATCAAATCTGTATATGTGTGAAAATATTATATGTAACCCTCTTTGTAATTGTTAACATTTTCATAAGTAACTGTAATTTAATTACACATTTCTTCTCAGTAACTGTAACTGATTACAATTACATTTATTTTGTAATTAAATTACGTAATTTAGTTTCATGTAACTAGTTACTCCCCAACACTGTTAACTACTAGTACTAATACTTCGTTAGTGTTGGGCTTTTTCTTAGAAATGTAGTCATTATGTAGCCTACTCAAACTTTCTATGAGCCCTTCCTCGATCGTTCTCTGGCTTACTTGCATTTTTATTGTTGTAGAATTTCAGTAGAAAATATAGAAGGAGAGTTTTCCTCTCTCTATGTCAAAACACGGTCCTTGGAGCAGAAGATTCAGGATGACGGTGAGCTGCAACAGCAGCTAGATCCATTTTTGCAGGTAAATGAATCATTCCCTCAATTTTTTTTTTATATTTCCATTGTATTTATTTTTTCATTTTATTTACTATAATGGATTAATGTTTTTTTAATGTCAATAAGAATGGCTCACCTGCTTTCTTATTTGTTAGAGCTCTACACAGGCCCTGCAGGACCTTAAACATCGCAGGCTGGACTTGCGCAAGGAGGGTAATGCCCTCATCGACTTCTTCTGTGAAGACAAAGACACCTTCAAACTGGATGAGTGCTTTAGAATTTTCCAAGATTTCTGTCTAAAGTTCAAAAAAGCTGTAAAGGTACATATCACATTGACTAACATGCAAAAGTTAAGATTCATTTAAAAAACAGTAAATTAAATAATTAAATATAAGGTAATTAAGAGTTTATTTGTCAAGACTTTAAAGGCTGGGACACACCAAGCTGATCGTTTGCGGTAATGCAACGGCTAACCGTCACAACAAGAAAGAGCAGAAGAAGAGACGATCTGTGCGCCAACCCAAAACAAGAAAGGCGAGTTCGAAGAACCGCCTGCTTGTTTTAAATCAGCGGTGTGGGAAAGTTTGGGGTTCTTGAGATGCACCGCTCGACCGACTATAAATCAGAACCGGTTTTTAGCTTTATTTTGGCCGGTCTTTATTCCAGAATTGCACACAAACTTTATTGCAATCATTTCCCAAAATGTAGTTTGTGTGGAATTTTTATGAAGTCTGTAAAGAGGAGAAAATACTGCACCAGGCAGATCAATCTCGCAATGCTCGAAATATAGGAAGACAAATATGAGGGGGTTTATATGAATGTATCTCTGAGAGGAACCGACCGTCTTCAGAAATGTTTTGATGGCATTTCTTTTCATCTTACCTCCATATAATGCATATTAAAGTAGTGTTTATAAGCGCAGCGCTGCTTTGTTTACAGCGGTAACCAAGGAAACGCTGTATCGCTGCTGTTCCATAAGCGCCACCTGCTGTCAGAGAATAAATGTGCATTTTCATTCAGTCCGTCTGCTGTTTTTGTTTTGTACAGGTGCCTTATGTAGCATAATTTCACAGATCTAAAGTCAGACCATTCTGTTTTTTCTTTAAATCATGAAATTATACAATCTAATTCAAATCAAAAACAACTGCTCATGCTACATGTATGTAGCACTACTGTCTGTTCAAAATAAATGAAAAAATAAATTTCCTGTTGTACCGAACTCATATCGAACCGTGATCCCAAAACTGAGGTAATCACGCACCGAACCGTGACTTCTGTATACTATTACACCCCTAGTTTACCTCGTATTGTTTTGGTTTTTCCTTTTGAATGACGAATATAGACTATTGATAGCTGCTGATGTACACAGTAAATTCCTTTCACGCAGACGCAGAATGCACATGTCACTGTAGCCTGCGCTGTGTGTTCAAGCACAACTTTTTGATTCAGACGCAGCTGATGCGAGGCGACAACACCGCCGGCTTTTGTCGCCACTGGTTCTTTGAAGTCGGCTTGGTGTGTCCCAGCCTTAAGGCTACAAATCATGCTACAGATCATATATCAGTGAACACAAACTCCTATAGTGATCTCTTGTCCACTCTCCTGCAGGACAACCTGGACAGGGAACAGAAAGAGGAAGCTAGACAGCGGCGCTTACAGGAACTGGAAGAGAGACGGTGTGCCTGGGGTGCAGCCAATGCTGAGGCGGTTGGTAGTGGAGGTTTTGGTCGCAGCAGCAGCGAAAATGATGTTGACATCCTAACCAAAGAAGGCCTCCTGGACTTCCTGCTTCAATCAAGACCTCAAAGCCCCCACAGTCCTTTGGGGCGCTCGGCAAGTGCCCGCCGTTACCATCACACAGAGTTGATCTCTGCGTCTGCAGCAAGTGACTATACAAAATTCAGCAGCCTGCCACGTTCAGGCAGGAACCATCAACGAAAGACCATGGCATGGCTTCTCTTACAGGATGATAATAGGGAGCTGGGTCCACAAAGTCAGGCTTACCAAGAGAAGCTAGCTTCCTCACCAAAGGCTGAGACAGAACCCATCAGTCCTTTAGCTAGATACTCAAGTTTTGGCTACAACACGAACAATGATCCCTGCCATAATAATAATAATTACACTTCTCTCTCAGAAGGTGGAGTTACACCTCGAATAAGTAACACAAAGCACGGGACATCTGGTCAAAGTGTTGGACACATGAGTGTCTCTGTGGAGAAACACAAACTAGTTCCATGCCTTCAACCCTTTGAGATAACAAGCCAGATCAATAATAACAGTCATGTTTCTGTGGATAACCAGCGTGACGTGTTTGTAACAGATCTGGAAAGGGATGAAGACTCTCCCAAAGCATTTGTCCTTGATACACCCCCATCTAGTCGGAGTTCTGAGGAGGGACCTAAACCAGAAAAATTATGGAATGACAAAATTATCTCATCACAGAGAGAGGAAGCAGACTCGAGTACTTTTTCCTCAACAACTTGTGACACCCCATTGCCTCTGGATCCCCCTGTTTCCGGTAAGAAACCTGTGTTGTATGTTATGGACTGCACTGAGACGGATTGTTCCATTGTGTTGGACTGTTCCGATATTGAGAGTTCTCCTCTCATAAAAGAAAGATCTGAACTTAACCCAAAGCCACAGGAAGCCAACTTTCCAAGAGTTATTCAGGACACCAATTCCCTTTCCTCCAATTTTGAGTCCACCGATTGTCACTTTGTGTCCACATCAAGTGATGAACCACTCGTGGGAAGGGTCAATCGAGCATGTCTAGAATCCGTCAGTCCATCGGTAACTACTGAGGAAGCAGAGACAGATAGCTGTGACACAGCTGAAGGGCGAAGAGTTGGCGAGAAAGCATTTCAGACCGGTAGCCCCAAAGCAACACTTGTCAAAACCAAGATTCCATCCAAAGCAATTGCTCATGCCAGCCGTCCGACAAGAACCCTCACAGCAACTGAGACCCAGAACATGCGCAAAGTGGTGCCCATTACAAGGCAGAATCGATCTAGTAGCAGCATAAGGAAAGTCGAAAAACCTCCCGGACATGAGAATATTGTACCCAGACGTCCAATTCGTGACCAAAGCATGCCAGCCAGGAGAGGCGAGAGGCAAGGTAGACCTACACGACATTCAAGTCTCCCTCCAGAGGATCCCAGGGCACCAAGAGGAGCGACGCCAAGCACCTCTCGGTGGGTGAGGGACTCGGCTCAACACAGACCTTCCATCAAGAAAACGAATGCCAAAACTGTTCGTAACATTTCAAAACCAGCACCAGAGGAAAAGATGTGTCGTTCTACGATGCGCGCCTTGGCCCAAGCTCAGGCCCAAGGAACCTCAGAAGGAGGAACACCTGACAGTCCCAGCAACACCCCGAAAAGTTCTTCGCCTTTGCCTAGCTTTGCTCGCAACACTGTGGCATCTTCTTCCAGAACTAAAAAAGACTTGCCCTCACCTGCTGTAACAGGAACACCATCAAAGAGCTTATCCAGGAGTAGCTCTCAGAGATTGCCTGGTGGTAGAACGGACTCTGTCAGTAGTGGACCTTTGCCAAGGAGTGGGGATAAACCTATTAGGAGGGTTCAGAGTGTAAGGGCCTCCAGTCGAATCAGTGAGACACCTCCTTCACAGTCTGGACAAGAGCGCTCCCTTAAAAGTAGCAGTTTCTCAGAGAGATCCATACAGATTAGAGACTCCATCTCGAGCAGGACCAACAAACCCACATGGAAGTAGAGTGAACATATTACACAGTGGCTCTAAAAACACTGTTAAACAAGGATGATCAAAATTTTCTGCATATAGTGAAGAGGCACAAAAGCCTCTTAAATGATTGTGAATGTATCTGCAGCCTTTAAAATGTAGCTGAAGTTGTGTCGCTGGATGCTCAGTCAAGCAGAAAATATACTTTGGTTTTTATGTGAGTGTGTGTGACGCAAATTTCTTCACCAGAATAAGTAAGCACACCACCTGATTTTTGTAACCGTGCGAATTTTACGCGCAGGTTGTGCATGCGCATTGAATTTGTTTTGCACTAATCATTTGTTCCACAAGGTGGCAGCACTGGCCCACGCCGTTTTTTCACAGTAGAAAATGAAACTAAAAAGACGGAATAACAACAACAACAACAAAAACAGACGGCCACATTGACAAGCGCTTGCGTGAGGGGGTTATGAGAGAGCAGCAACTTTAGTTTAACCTGTTAGCGTTCCACAGTACACTGCGTGTTTTAGGCGATTTAGGCTAATTTTACAGGAATGCTAAGGGGTTAAAAGAGTACAAAGATATTTTTATTGCTTATAACTTCTGGAGAACAATAGAGCAGACACTGGACAAAGATGAAGCTTTCTAGAGCATATATTTTGACCACCTGTGTTCACGCACAATATCAAATGAAGTGTACTTTGAAAGGCTATGTGTTCAGCTGTACACATACGCTAACGTATGTGTAAAGGCCCAAGTATACTTTGTTTAGGTCATGTGCACAGTGGTACGTGTAGCCTTTCAAAGTATAGTTGTGTGAACGTGAATGCAGTCGGTCTACACATGCACTCTAGAAAGCTTCATCTTTGTCCAGTGTCTGCGCTATTTTTCTCAAAAAGTCATGACCGATAAAAATGTCTTTGTGCTCTTTTAATCTGAAGTTGTGGCTCTTTCATAACCCCCTCACACAAGTGCATGTCAATGCAGGTGTCTGTTGTTGTTGCAGTCTCTTTAGTTTAGTTTTCTACTGTGAAACAATGGCCTGGGACAGTGCTGCCACCTTGTGGAACAACTGATTATTGCTTAACCAATGCACATGTGTGACCTGTGCGTGCAAAGGGATGAAAGTTGCGTCACGCGCACTGTACCCTCGCGTACGCTTAAAAACCAAAGTATACTTCGGCCTTAAGAAAACAAAGCATACTTTGGGCTTCAGATTTTCAAGAATGACGTGAGCTACTGTCACCATTTGACAGCACATTTAGTAGCACTTCCACATCCACCTGAGGATGGTTTTGATGGCCTTTTCTTACATATACTTGATACATTATCAACTGTCACAGAAAACACATCAATCACAAATTGTAATTAGTGTTAGATTAACCCTATATTTTATAATCTCTGTTAATTCTACAAAGATCTTGTGAGCTGTTCTCACAAATTGCTGAAAATAGAAGACAACTTGTCATATATCCATATGCTTGCTTTGTAATTTTATATAATATGAGGTAAATGTAGTACTGTTTACTAGGGTAACATTTCCATTAAAACAGCTTGATGGGCACTCAAAGATTCATCCACATTTCACATAAATGTTTTCTGTGCATGATGACAAATCAAGCTGAAGACTGTTTGATGAACATGTCTATGAATGTTATCCAAATACACCTTAGTGTAGCTGATGCAATGAGTACTACAGCTATAGTAGTTCGAAGATGCCTCTCCAGTGATTTTTTTTGGAAATGTTCAAAATCTTTGCTGCTGAGTTGCTTGTTTTCAAATGGCCTTTTCATGCAGGGTACATGCTGCTGTACACTGTCTTGCTGCTGATGACACTGTATTTGTGACTTTTCTGTGAATATACTGCTAGCTCTTTCTTTTTAAAGCCATGCTGTTAACCGGGAGTGGCAAAACCTGGTGCTAGAGGAAAGGCTAGTTTTAGCCCAAACTTTTGAGAAAGCACATACACTGTATGCATTAAATATTCTCACAGTATCTGTTTGAAATGAAGTCGACAGGTAGTCAACAAACGTCTGTGTTGCTCAAAACTAACAAATCAGTGTTAGAATAAGTGGCAACACTTTGCAATAAGGTTCTAAACATTAATTCAGTAGTTAACATGAAATAACAATTAACTAGGGATGCACGGTATTATCGGAACGTTATTGAAATCAAAATCAGCCGATAATGGCTTAAAATGCTAATATCGGCATCGGCCCGATATGAAAAATTATGCCGATATGCCTTACCGATAAGACGAGTAACTCGCATGTTCTCAGGGTGTGACAGCGATAATATCACGTCAGCAGTGTGCTCATTCTTGAAGTGAACTTTTTCCTGAACGATGATTAAATTCACTGTTTTGAGCATTTAATTTGAGAAGGCGAGTACAGAATGAGGCGTCTGGTGTGTTCGATAGAGTCACAGTTACTAGTGCGAGCAGCAGCGGGTCCTAATGCTCGTCCGGTAAGGCTTTTTATTTACTTAGGGGGCGCTGTTGGCCTACTTGTAATAAAATGAAAGTAAAATACACAAATATCATTAAGATACTTGTGTTTCTGAATAAATAAAGCAGTAAATTATGTCATAATTTAAAGGTCAGAAGGTATAGCTTACATGAATAAAAATCACAAACAAGACACTTGTAAATTAAATAATTTATATATATACAGATTTATTCATTAATGTGTAATATGTTTTGTTTTTTTCAAATGGATTATGAAAACTCTTTTGCTTTAGACCATCTACAAATGTTAAATATTCAAATAAAATGTTAAGGATTGCTTTATAGTTAATTTATAGTTATTTTCAAAGCTTTCAATGTACTCTCATTATAAAAGAACTTCATTGTTTATTTAATTTTCAAAAGCAAGTTTTTGTTAAAACCAAACTAACCAAAATGAAAAATAATTTGTTTATAATCTCTGTACAGGAGAGACTTGGTGTTGTTTCCAAACAAAAGGAAATATATCGGTATCGTCATCGGCTATCAGCCAAAATGAGTTGAAAAATATCTGATATCGGCAAAAATCCAATATCGTGCATCCCTACAATTAACCATATTTTACTTAATTTATTCGGTTAATATTAATTTCTATATGCTAATGCATTTGTAGCAAGTTTTTAAAAATGTCAAATTAACATTAGTTAATGTATTATGAATGAACATAAGTTAACAATGAACAATAGTACAGTATATTAATAAATGAACATGAACCTACTGTAGATTAATACATGCTATAAATTTGTTGTTCATTGTTAGTATTAGATACCTAATGCATTAACTAATTAATTAATTAACCAATTTGCATTAACGAATTGAACCAAAGTGTTACTGGTTAAGCATAATTAGTGGTGATTAATAGAGTGGTAAAAGCTGAACCAGACTTGCACAGGAAGGCTTTTTACATGCTTTTACCCTTCTGCTATGTGTGTTTACTTCTCAAGCTCCCACCATGTTGGTGAAGGAGGGCATAAATGATATACTAAAAATGGTTGAGTTATATAAAATTAATAAAAATACAAAAAAAAAATGAATAGGTAAACATTAATAGATTGTTGTCAGCTGATGAAATCAATACCGATTTTACAAAAATCCTAATTTCTACCTCTAGAATTATTTTGCCACCTCTGGTTCTTATATTCTGATGGCTCACTCATCAAGTGAATCATTGGCTTTTCACAAAGTTCTGCAGGTGTACCTCAGTTACAATGTACAATGCCTTTTTTGTTTGTTTTTAGAAAGGTTTGTCTATTGACATATCTGTATATTTAGCACCGATTGGTTAACATGCTTTAGAACGCATCCATGGCAACATGGTGAAGTCTGACACAATGGAATATTTGTTCCAGCTGTAGGAGTTTAACCTAAAAAAAAAAAAAAAACTAGTAAAATTTGGAGCAAAATCACTTTAAGCTATACTGTAACTCTGAAATGAAACCTAATGTGCATTTGTCCAGTCAGGCATAAATGTCAACGTGTTATACATTTTATTGATATTTTCTATTTTGAATGTTATTTCTGAGCCCTGTCCTCTGTGATTGTAGAAGTACAATCAGTATAAGCTAATCAATAAAATACATTTATATGAATATTTCCATCCACTGATTCTGAATTACAATGATGCAGTCATTTTGTGGGGGGAAAAAGTTGATTATTATTATTTAGCTATAAAGTGCTTGTTTAATTATATAACCATGATTTGTTTTTGACAAAGGCCACTTTTTTTTCTTTTTCTTTTTTTTTGAACCACACCCAGTGTTTACTTGTGTAGGTGTGTGAGAGAGATAAAGAGACAGATGCAAATTAAGCATAGCAATACAAACCAAAAGAGAGAACCTATAAATCATCCAGATAACAGCAAAAGATCGAATAGAACAAAAATATCACCATTTTCATTTGCCCTCTTTCTTCTTTACACACATTACCAGCACTAAAGCTCAACTCACCACCATAGCTCAGGCCAAACACTGTTTTTATCCTGTTGTTTTAAACGTTTCCTCTACTAGAATGCCACCTGCTGTTGATTCTCTGAAGGAGCATAAACAGGTTAATGCTGGCTTTTCCCACATGCTGACTTTTATGGTGGTCTCTGTTCAAGCTCTTCAGCTGCCATGGTTATGCTGTTTCATTGGAGAACTATTTACCCTTAAAGGCGCTTTCATTTGTATCACTCTAAATATCAAATTACTGTACAACTTAAGTGAAAACACCTCTGTCCATGGCACTTAAAGGGAGAGTTCACTTAAAAAATAAATAAATATTAATAATAATAATTTTCTCCCCCTCGTGTCGTTCATAACCTGTATGACTGCAGAACACAAAAGAAGATATTTTGAGGAATGTTGGGGGAAAAAACACGTCTCAAAGCAATATCTTCTCAAGAAAAGCATACATTTGAGGAACTGTATTAAATAAATAAATCATTACAGGAGGCAAAATACTTCATATAGAGGTTAATGTAGATACGACAATATTACTGTACAGTTGTACAGAAAGCACATACTTTGTGGTCAAAATGAGCCTAAAATGCAAAATAATACGCCTGATTAGGGATAGTAAAAATTCATTTCCAAAAGCACATAAAATAATTTGAAAAGTTGTAATTACTTTATACTCACAGTTTGTGAAAATGTTAAATACAGTCAGAAAATGTTTGTTAAGTTTTATTCATCATACGTTCTCATTCTTATTGTTTTATTTTTAATATGTTTTTATAAAGTCAGAATTTTATTATAATCCTATTTTTATCTGTTTACTATTTGCAATAGTTACTATTTACTTTTCATAGTGTGATTTTTGGTGAATTGTAGGCCTATTAATAAACTAAGGTAAGTTTGATCCTCAAACGTTATTGTGATTATTAATTATGATATTAATATATGGAAACCACAACAATTAAAAACAAAAACATTCACAAATATATTGCCACCGTTTTTTAATTTGTAGATTTAATCACAAATGATATTTTGACCACTGAACTCAGAAATGTCTCTGAATGTTCATTTCAGAAATCTGGACACCTTCGTCTGTATGTATAATGGATTAATATGATTAAAAAAACCCATTTTAAGAATTTAATGACTCTAAAATCGGCATGATGCAAATGTAAAATACTTTCAAATATATATATATATTCTGGTTAAAATACTTTTTACAGATCATGAATTATTTAGCCATATCCTCATTGCGTTTTCTATTTATTTGATCATTGCTCTTTTTACTTATCACCATAAATTAATTCACTTTAGGCTTTTAAACTTTTGAATCACTGATCAAAACTGTTTTCTGGAAAATTAGAATGTCTGCCAGCTCAAATGGAAGCAAGGTCTGGATGAATATAATAATTCATCACAGGACAGATCATAGATTGAAGAGACACGATTTAAAGTAAAGTTTGGTTTCATGAAATATGTCAGTAACTGAGAGTATCCTGAATCCTGCAGCACTGATTTATTCTTTTAAAACAGTGTCATTATTCTGCAAACATGGTAGTCCTAATCTATGATTTATTTATATTATCTTCCCAGCTCACAAAGAACTGAATAATTCATAAAACATGAAGCATCTTAGTGAGAGTACTCTGGCAGATGACGCGTTCACGTAAGTTTTAACATTTTCTAATGCATGCCGTGCAGTCATTTTAAAGACATGCTATGTGCAAATTTATTGACTTTGTTTGCTTTTGACATATTGTATGCCGTTTCATATTGAGTCACAAAAACCATATTACACATTGATGTTTATGGAAGCAGAACTACATAAATCCTTGTCTACAGAGCCAAGTGTGGAAGTAATTAATTGGATGGCTTTATGTTAAATGAGTTACTGTGTCTCTGATATGATAGAATTTGTGTATATTATAAGTATTAAGTGAAAGAAGAACATGGTGAGCTCTCATTCTGGTTTTAAAGGAACACTCCACTATTTTTTAAAATAGGCTTATTTTCCAACTCCCCTAGAGTTAAACAGTTGAGTTTTACCGTTTTCGAATCCATTCAGCCGATCTCCGGGTCTGGCGGTAGCACTTTTAGCTGTAGCTTAGCATAGATCATTGAATCTGATTAGACCGTTAGCATCTTGCTCAAAAATGACCAAAGAGTTTCTATATTTTTCCTATTTAAAACTTGACTCTTCTGTAGTTACATCGTGTACTAAGACCGACGGAAAATGAAAAGTTGCGATTTTCTAGACCGATATGGCTAGGAACTATACTCTCATTCTGGCGTAATAATCAAGGAACTTGCTGCCGTAGCATGGGTGCAGCAGGCGCAATGATATTATGCAGCGCCTGAAAATAGGCTTATTGGAAGTTACCTAGCTGGGGACTATTTTCAGGAATAATATAGAAAAATATAGAAACTCTTTGGTCATTTTTGAGCGAGATGCTAACGGTCTAATCAGATTCAATGATCTATGCTAAGCTACAGCTAAAAGTGCTACCGCCAGACCCGGAGATCGGCTGAATGGATTCGAAAACGGTAAAACTCAACTGTTTAACTCTAGGGGAGTTGGAAAATGAGCCTATTTTCAAAAATAGTGGAGTGTTCCTTTAAATGGTTTATTTACTCTTGATTTGAGTTTCAGGTTTATATTGCGTACTGTAGGTGATGAATGTCAGTGTCATTGTAATCGACTGACCTTTATTTTCAACAGTAATATCGAAACATTTACAGCTTGTTTGCTTTTTCCTCGTACGATCATTTTCCCAATGTTTGATTAGAGCAACAAGGTCAGTCTGAAATCATTTTATTTTGACCATGCATGGGGTGACAAAATGTCCCATGAAACTAGTTAGCAGCTTTCTTTCTAAATAGGGAATTCTGCATGCAGCTATCTATCGATCTATCTATCTATCATCTGACTATCTATCTATCATCTGACTATCTATCTATCTATGAATATCTATCTATCTATCTATCTATGTGTAAACCCACACATGCTGGCCTGTTATTATTGTCTTGGATGCTTGTCGGGTTTTGGTGTTTATGTCTTGAATGATTTCCATGGGATGGAAGGCCAGCTAAACTAAAATAAGTGAATCTCTCACACTATAGATGTGATGTAGATATAGATGTAGTTTTCTCTGATTGGAACAATGTTGCCCAGTGTTTATTTCAGAGCGTAAAATAATTTTAATGTGATAAACATTTTACTTAATATCCTAATGATTTTTGGCATGAAATAAAAATCTATAATTTTGACCCATACAATGTATTGTTGGCTATTGCTACAAATATACCCCAGCGACTTAACACTGCTTTTGTGCTGCAGGCTCACAAATAATGTTAAATAGTGCCTGGTTAATTGTGTATCAGAAGACATGCATTAATGATTGATCTCCGTGTGCTGTGAGAGTGGTTGTTTTGTGTTGTTGACCAGTCATGTTCTGTGTTCATATTCAAAATGCTAAAAAAAACTGACAAAGTGCCCAGGGTTTTTTTTTTCAAGTCTTCTCATGCCACATATAAAATGCAGAAAGTAGATCATCTTTGTCTTCTGTCTGTTCTCCTGTACTGTCCTATTGTCATACACAGGGAACTAGTGCTGCTTGTTTGCACAAAACACACAATATATGACATTACGTACATCCCAAAAATGTCTTTCTTCCTTTTTTTACTCCTTGTATAACCATGTAAACGGACACACAACCAGCGAGGCTTTCCCATTTGTAGATCTTAATGCCACATTCGGGTGACCAGTGTTATATCCTTTTCTGCACAGCACATTAATAAACATTGCATTATTAAGATGTTCTGGATATATTCTAGTCATTGACAGCCAAAACTCTACCCTACAGATGAAAACTATGCAGTACTTCATAATTGTATATGGACACTTCCAGTAATTGTTCTGTGTTGTACTTTTATGGCTTAAATCTCACAAATGTTTTAACCATCTTTCAGTTTGCTTGAAATGGCAAAAACTAATACAAGGACTTTCATAGAGGGAAATGTCTGTTTTTTTTATTTTAATAAAATAATAAAGATTTATTTAAAAATAAAGTAATTGCTTCAGTTCAAAAAAGTTTTTAGATCATTTAAATTGATACATTTTATTTTGTTTCAATATTTTCATCATATATTTGAAATTATTTTATTTTGCTCAAAAAGTCGTCAACAATGTATAGTTCATATTGTCTGATGTTTTCCTTTCACTGTCGTAGCCCGAGTAGCATGTTATAGTATTTAACATCTGACAAAGCAATTAACATTTACATTTTGTAATTTAGCAGACTCTTTTATCCAAAGCAACTTACAAATGAGGACAATAGAAGCAATCAAAACTAACAAAAGAGCAATGATATGTAAGTGCTGTGACAAGTCCCGGTTACGCACCTAACGCAGTACACGTAGCAAGGGTTTTTTATTTTAATTATTTGTCTTTTTATTTATTTTAAAGGGGTCATATGATGCGATTTCAAGTTTTCCTTTCTCTTTGGAGTGTTACAAGCTGATTGTGCATAGATAAGATCCCTGAAGTTGCAAAGACTAAAGTCTCAAAACCAAGAGATATTCTTTATCAAAGTTAAGACTCTGCCACGCCCCCCTAAAACGGCTCGTTCTAACAAGAGGCGGGGCATAAAGGACCTACAATAATGTACAGTATTTGAAAGATAATGTGTTTTTTGAACATTAAAGCATGTCAACATATTCTGTTACACCAAATACACAAAATAATGATCTTTAAAAAAGCATCATATGACCCCTTTAATTATTTTTTAAATTTATTTATATAATAAATAAAAAGAAAAGTCGATAGAATAGAAGAATAGAGAATGATAGTGTTAGGGTTTTTTAAAAGAAAACTATTAAGAATAGAAATAGAATAGAGTGCAAGTGTTTTGAGGATCTTTTTTAAATAAAAATAAAACAAGTCAAAATAATAGAAATAGAATAGAGAGTGCAAGTGTCAGAGGGTTGAGTGTTTTATTTTTTTCTTTCTTAGAATTCGAATAGAGAGTGCTAGAGTTAGAGGGTCAAATGAAGATGGAAGAGATGTGTTTTAGCCGATTCGTGAAGATGGTTAAGGACTCAGCTCCTGGGATTGATTTGGGCAGATCATTCCACCAGCAGGGAACAGTTAATGTAAAAGTCTGTGAAAGTGATTTTGTGCCTCTTTGGGACAACACTATAATGCGCCGTTCACCTGCAGAATGCACGCTTCTAGAGGCACATAATTCTGAAGAACTGAATTTATGTAAAGCGGTGCAGAGCCAGTGGTGGTTTTGAAGGCAAACATTAATGCCTTGAATTTGACGCGAGCAGCTATTGATGAACAGAGGTGTGACATGCACTCTTTTCGGCTCGTTAAAGACTAATCTTGCAGATGCATTCTGGATTATTTGTAGAGGTTTGATAGAATTGTCTGGAAGACCTGCTAAGAGAGCGTTGCAACAGTCCAGTCTGGACAAAACAAGAGCTTGAACAAGGAGTTGTGAAGCATGTTCTGAAAGAAAGGGCCTGATCTTTCTAATGTTGTATAAAGCAAGTCTGCAGGAAATGTTGTCTGAGAAATTCAGCCGATCAAATTAAACCAAGTAATCCACAACACAAAAATCAAGTACAAAACTTTTATTTTTATTTTCAATGGGCAAACTTGCAAAACGTCTAGAAAAATATACAACAAAATGCAGAACCTTAGCACAACAACAAACATAAAAGAAAGAAGAATATTCACATTTTTCCCCATTACAGATAAAAGCACATTCTGGTTTCCTCACATCTCCCCGCAGTAGCCTGAATCGCTGGAGAGCTGAGAGGTGGAGCTCCGGTTTGAGGAGGAGTTCCAAATGTCCAAATTCATGTGTACTCCAAAGGGATTGAAGCTGGAGTACGGTTTTCTCGGGCAGGCGCCGCCTGGTTCGCGTCTGAAGGGTGCGACGGACCGCTCCGAGTGAAAGTGGCTCTGGTGAGGCTCGCTTTGAGGAGTCCAGATCGAGCCAAACAGACTGGACATGGGTGACAGACTTCTGGTTCCTGAAAAGTATGGCTGGAAAAACAAAAAAAGATTGCTTAAATATTCCAAGCATCTAACTTCTCAATGAAGAGAAACCCACACATTCTATCAGGCGGGAAAATAAACACCGTGTGTTTCTGAGGAGCTCAGAATACGAATGTAGAAACGGTTTTTAAACCAAGATGCCAGTGCAAACAATTTGTAGGGTATTAATAGTTCAAGTATCTGCCAACTGGTTTAAATGCATGTGCTGGGAGTTCAACATAATTTCCAACATTTTTTGTGGACTGAAGATTTCTGCATTTCACTACATTTGTAAGGAGAAGCTTTCATAAACCTGTCGTCACAAACACCTTGAAGTTTAGTCACAAGTATTGTAATTTTAAAATAATTAATATACATATACATAAACATATACTTAATGTGACCCTGCAGCACAAAAGCAGTCTTAAGTCGCTGGGGTATATTTGTAGCAATAGCCAACAATACATTGTATGGGTCAAAATTATACATTTTTCTTTTATGCCAAAAATCATTAGGATATTAAGTAAAGATCATGTTCCATGAAGATATTTTGTAAATTTCCTACCGTAAATATATCAAAACTTAATTTTTGATTAGTAATATGCATTGCTAAGAACTTCATTTGAACAACTTTAAAGATGATTTCTCAATATTTTGATTTTTTTGCACCCTCAGATTCCAGATTTTCAAATATTGTCCTATCCTAACAAACCATACATCAATGGAAAGATTATTTATTGTATAAATCTTTAATATATTCTATTGTTATCATCAGTATTATTATTATACAACCCCTTCAGAGTTTCAGTTAACAAGAAAATACTTTGCTTACAGTTACAAGTCCATTAATTTAGATTCTGTGTAAGAAGTAAGCCCTTAATTGTAGAAATTTTTCTCTGTGGTATCGAAAATGGTATCAAGGCAAGATACTGCTGGCAAAAACATTGTTTTATGCATTAAACAATTCAGAGATTTTGGGCTATTTGGCTTTTCATAAAGTGTTGTTTCAAACTAGTGTAAAGAAAACATCTGTTTGTGTTTTTTTATATCTAAAGGTTTTATTCTGAAAGTTTTTACCATCTGTTTATATATAATTTGCCCGATTTTACACATTTGTATTTTTTTATGTCAACAAAATTAAACGCCTAATTTGAATATTTAACCCTCTGGTGCTGTTTTTTTTACTTCTTCAGAATAAGAAACTTGGTAAAGGTTTTGGCACTTGCTATGTGCACACCATAAATATCAAGGACATGACTGGAAAAGGTTAAATGGTCTTAAAAATAATAGTAACACTTGTACTGTTGGAAACGAATGGGAAGCAGATTCATCTAGTGGAAACGTTTGGTACTGCACCCAAACCAAATCTTACTGAAAGCTCATTTTTTAAGATATCAACCTCAAATTTGGAACACAACTTGTTTAAATTTATGGCTTTGATTTTCTTGCAGTCCTAACAAACCATACATCAATGGAAAGATTATTTATTGTATAAATCTTTAATATATTCTATTGTTATCATCAGTATTATTATTATACAACCCCTTCAGAGTTTCAGTTAACAAGAAAATACTTTGCTTACAGTTACAAGTCCATTAATTTAGATTCTGTGTAAGAAGTAAGCCCTTAATTGTAGAAATTTTTCTCTGTGGTATCGAAAATGGTATCAAGGCAAGATACTGCTGGCAAAAACATTGTTTTATGCATTAAACAATTCAGAGATTTTGGGCTATTTGGCTTTTCATAAAGTGTTGTTTCAAACTAGTGTAAAGAAAACATCTGTTTGTGTTTTTTTATATCTAAAGGTTTTATTCTGAAAGTTTTTACCATCTGTTTATATATAATTTGCCCGATTTTACACATTTGTATTTTTTTATGTCAACAAAATTAAACGCCTAATTTGAATATTTAACCCTCTGGTGCTGTTTTTTTTACTTCTTCAGAATAAGAAACTTGGTAAAGGTTTTGGCACTTGCTATGTGCACACCATAAATATCAAGGACATGACTGGAAAAGGTTAAATGGTCTTAAAAATAATAGTAACACTTGTACTGTTGGAAACGAATGGGAAGCAGATTCATCTAGTGGAAACGTTTGGTACTGCACCCAAACCAAATCTTACTGAAAGCTCATTTTTTAAGATATCAACCTCAAATTTGGAACACAACTTGTTTAAATTTATGGCTTTGATTTTCTTGCAGTCTTAGAGAATATTTTTTGGACAATATATATTTCATATAAAAAAATAAAAAAATAGTAGCCTATTTTTGTGCATTTTTCATAAAAATTAAATTCAAGTTTATTTGTGTAGCGCTTTTCACGATACAAATCATTGCAAAGCAACTTTACAGAAAAACAAACTTAGACTTCTATAACTTTTTTTAGTTTCACTTTTTAACTTTTTTCACTTCAGCAATAATCTGCCAAGTGTCTTCTTTAAAGCATTCAAAATTTATGACAGTTTATGCTCAAAAAGTGGTTAACAAGTAATAAATGGATCATAACTTTTCCATAAATATTATTAAATACCATAAAATTCCCTAAAAATACAAAATATTAAATAGAAAACATTATCAAACTAAAATATAGTACATTAATTTCATTGAAAAAAAAAAATTATAAAAAAATTATATTATTTTTGACCGCCACATCAACACCACCAAAGGGTTAAACATCACATTTCAGAAAAAAACGTGTATATATATATATATATGTTTGCAATTCTTAAGGTAATCAATCAACAAGTATGGTGATATCTATTAGTTACTCTATTCATTTGCTGTGTCTTGCCTCAAATATCAGTATTTTTCAAGGAAGTTAGAAATTCCAGCGTTGTGACTTATGACTTTTAGAAAGTGCTTGATAAAAATGAACGCTTCTGTAGAGCTCACCTTGCTAGTGTCCCAGGTGGAGTTGATGTTTTGGGTGGCGTTCTCACCCCAGACCGGCTGATGGCTGTGGGTCACGGTTTGGCTTTCATGGCATGAGAATGCAGTTTGGTAATTACCGTTACCTTCACGGAGCACACAAAGAAAACGGTCACTCATCTTTCACCAGCTGCATGCTACAGTGCTGGATGTCACTCACAGCGATGGAAACCTGCTCACCTGTTGGCATGCAGTTGGTCTGATCTCTGTAGGGATAAGGACTCGCACGCTGGCTGTTCATGTTGTTCCAAGGGAAGCTTCACAAAAATGACGAAAGGGTATTAATTTGATAGTGTGTGGTCAAAAATAAAATGCAAAATAATTAAAAGACATACCTGTCATATCCCAATGAGGGACTCTGAGGGACGAACGGGAGGGATTCGGTCATGTTATACCTGAATTCATTAGTCAGAGGAACCGAGGCGGGAGACCAGGTCTCTTCAATCACATTAGAGCCGACTGTGTCTGGGGAAATCGCATAAATCAAAAACATGATCAGACAGGGTTCAGTGATCATTTTCCAGGACATTTTTAATTTGTGACCCTGGAGCACAAAACCAGTCATAAGGGCATATTTCCAGGACATTTTACATTTTCTCTAATTTTTCATGTGCTTTCCAGGACTGGAAAATTAGTCAATTTTCCATTAATAATTTTTTTATTTTCCATTAAAGCAATACTTAACATATTATTTTCTTTAAAATTATTATTAGCATTAATGAACTGATTTAATTTATTTTATATTTTCAAATAGGTAAATAAAAAAATTTAATACTTTTTTAAATTTATTTTTTGCTATGGTAATGAAATTGGTTTAGAAAATCATTTGTCGTAACGTATAATATATATTAAGAGCTCATATTAAAGAGCTGATTTTATACTCAAGTCATGGCCATAAACTGCATGTTTTTCCATCAATTTTCCAGGTTTTCTGTGATTAACAGTGTAATGTGTGTAATGCTTACAAACTGCAGTCTGTTACTGGTTACAGATTACATGACAAAAATTACAGTTAGTAATGTAATCTGGATTACACATATTAGGTAATGTAATCTGATTACTTTTAGCCTAACTCGTTTATCACATAATCTTGAATGTGATTATTCTATACCAGATTGAAAAAACAAAGAGAAAGAAAATATATTTAATTCTTTGTTATCAATATCATGAAATGCATTAAATATTACACTATATCAGGGATTCGTGAAAAAGAAAAGCTAATAATTAATGAAATTATAAAAGCTGTTAAAAAAGCATTAATAAACATGACATTACATGGCCAAAGGCTTCCAGGTTTGAAATATTTTTGTCCAGACTTCCAATATTAATAATTAATGAAGATCACTGTTTATGAAGACATACTGTAGTATTTCACAGCTATGTATCGACAGAGTTTATTACTGGCATAATTATTAGTCTCATGTATATGTGACCCTGGAGCACAAAAGCAGTGTTAAGTCGCTGGGGTATATTTGTAGCAATAGCCAACAATACATTGCATGGGTTAAAATAATAGATTTTTATTTTATGCCAAAAATCATTAGGATATTAAGTGAGATCATGTTCCATGAAGATATTTTTTAAGTTTCCTACCGTAAATATATCAAAACTTAATTTTTGATTAGTAATATGCATTGCTAAGAACTTCATTTGAACAACTTTAAAGATGATTTTCTACAATGTATTGTTGGCTATTGCTACAAATATACCCCAGCGACTTAAGACTGCTTTTGTGCTGCAGGGTCACATTTAATTACAGCGAGAATAAAAGACAAGGATCACACCCTAAAGTAATGTCTTCCTCTCTCCAGAAGTCTTTAAAAACACAGTTTATGGCTATAAAATCAGCTCTTTAATAAGAGCTCTTAATTATACATTACGACCAATTTCAGTACCATAGCAAAAAAATATTTAAAGTATGAAATTATTTTATTTATAAATAAAAATAAATAAAATCAGTTCATTAATGCTAATAATAACATTAAAGAAAGTAATATTTTAAAATATTGGCATGCATCCTTCAAATATTTTTCAGTTAAGTATAGCTTTAAAAGGGTCAAGTGAAAAATGAGTGGATTCTGACTAACTATAAAGCGTTATTAACATCCCGTTTACAGACTTTGTGATATTTCCACACAAATGAAAATTTTGAAAATGCTTGCAATACAGTTTGTGTGCAAGTTTTCTACTACTAACATGAATCGTTTCGGGCCAGTGGTCAACTGTTCGTTTTTGGTTAAAAGAAAACACAATTACATTAAAAAAAATAAAAATAAAAAAAATATTTCCAGGACATTTTACATTTTCTCTAATTTTTCATGTGCTTTCCAGGACTGGAAAATTAGTCAATTTTCCATTAATAATTTTTTTATTTTCCATTAAAGCAATACTTAACATATTATTTTCTTTAAAATTATTATTAGCATTAATGAACTGATTTAATTTATTTTATATTTTCAAATAGGTAAATAAAAAAATTTAATACTTTTTTAAATTTATTTTTTGCTATGGTAATGAAATTGGTTTAGAAAATCATTTGTCGTAACGTATAATATATATTAAGAGCTCATATTAAAGAGCTGATTTTATACTCAAGTCATGGCCATAAACTGCATGTTTTTCCATCAATTTTCCAGGTTTTCTGTGATTAACAGTGTAATGTGTGTAATGCTTACAAACTGCAGTCTGTTACTGGTTACAGATTACATGACAAAAATTACAGTTAGTAATGTAATCTGGATTACACATATTAGGTAATGTAATCTGATTACTTTTAGCCTAACTCGTTTATCACATAATCTTGAATGTGATTATTCTATACCAGATTAAGAGAAAGAAGAGAAAGAAAATATATTTAATTCTTTGTTATCAATATCATGAAATGCATTAAATATTACAGGATTCGTGAGATTCGTGAAAAAGAAAAGCTAATAATTAATGAAATTATAAAAGCTGTTAAAAAAGCATTAATAAACATGACATTACATGGCCAAAGGCTTCCAGGTTTGAAATATTTTTGTCCAGACTTCCAATATTAATAATTAATGAAGATCACTGTTTATGAAGACATACTGTAGTATTTCACAGCTATGTATCGACAGAGTTTATTACTGGCATAATTATTAGTCTCATGTATATGTGTCCCTGGAGCACAAAAGCAGTGTTAAGTCGCTGGGGTATATTTGTAGCAATAGCCAACAATACATTGCATGGGTTAAAATAATAGATTTTTATTTTATGCCAAAAATCATTAGGATATTAAGTGAGATCATGTTCCATGAAGATATTTTTTAAGTTTCCTACCGTAAATATATCAAAACTTAATTTTTGATTAGTAATATGCATTGCTAAGAACTTAATTTGGACAACTTTAAAGATGATTTTCTCAATATTTTGATTTTTTTTTGCACCCTCAGATTCTAGATTTTCCCGATTCCGTCATCCAGATTACATGCAAGTACAGTCACTACCCAGCATGCCCCTCACCGATGCTTTTGTCCACACCTGCGGCTACATCGAGAGCCGGCGCGGGACAGACGTCTGGGTTCTGGCACGGTTGCCTGACAGACAGATTGTTCATGCTGTGGACAAACACGTTTATAGATCATTAAAGCACTTTCAGAAATCATAAGTCAAGTTAGGGCTGGGCGATTTTCCGATTTTATCGATTAATTCGAATGTAATGTTTTGCCACGATTTTCTTTATTTTTTTTTTTAGAAATCTAGGAATTGCGATTTTGAATAGAAATATGACCAAATGTTAGAATTAGGCACTTTGACAATATGCCGGTGATAACAGTAAAGAGAAAAGAACGATCCAACCGCACATTGACCATAAATACCATAAATATAGCGCTAAGCACCATTCACACAGAATGCGCTTTTGTGTTAACAAAGATGCGACGTGGGCAGTGGAACAGTAAAAAATGCAGGACGATGGGAGTGATAAAGCAATAAGCCCCAAGAAGCCGTGGTTTACAGTGAATTTATAACAGCTAAGGGGCGTTGTTAGGTACGACGTGAAGCGGAGTTATAATATATACCCCCTTAGCTGTTATAAATTCACAAGTGGTTGCCGAGCAACACACAAACATAAACAAAGGTGTATGTTACTTTGTAGAGTCATTTACAACAGCTTCGAACGCGGCTCAGCCAATCAGAATCAAGTACCGGAACTATCCGCTTTATAAACTTCTTTTAACTTGAGCACTGTGTTTTTAGAATTCCGTTTCATGCAAGAGACGCGAGCACAACAGTCAAACACGTCCATGTTTACACAGAAAAAACTATGGAAAAGCAGCGCAATCGAATAAAAAAACCTGTAAAGAACTACTACTGTATGTCTGATATTTCATGTTTGCATCATGGTGACCGGCTGAAAGCTGCTGTTGTTTTTACAGAACATTTATAGTTAATAATAGTCTACTAGTGTTATATCTTCAGTCATTTTGAATTACCTTGAAATTTTTTTTTTTTTTTTAAGTATTTTCCTTGTATTATTTCTGAACACATAATATGTATAAGACAAGTTTGTACAAGACGTAGTTGTAGTTCATGCATCTTTTCTGCAAAGCTATTTAACAAGTGATTTGTTTAATCATGTTGACAATTTCATGTGTGCTGCACTTGGAATAGAATTTTCTTTAACTAGAGGGTTAATAAAGAAAAAGTTACTTGAATCATGTTGTAGTTACATTTTCAAGTTGACTAGTTAAAAATCGTTTAAAAAAAATTGAGAATCGGTCAAACGTTCGGGAAAAATCGAGATTTTAATTTTTAGCCAAATCGCCCAGCCCTAAGTCAAGTAAAAAAAAAAATAAAAAAAAACTTGAGAAAATCAGCTCCTTTTACCTTTGAGTTTTGTAGGAATAGTTCATGTAACATTCCCGGTCTTTTGGATACGGGTGGTACTGGTTGTCTCCTAAAAAGCAAACAAACAAACAAACAAATTTTGATTAAAGTATTATTCATAATAATTTAGTACTTAACTGTGAGTGGAGCGTGTGATCTCTTACTCCGGCAGGGATGTCTGTTGGGGTCCTTCTCTCCCTCGACGCTGCTGGCGCTGCTCCAGCTGCCCCAGGACCCTCGGCTGGCTCTCACACTGCCTGATGAGCTGCTGGAATCAGAGCCAGACTCCCACTGCAGACGGCGCTCCGGACATTTACGCCTCGGTCTGCTCAAACACGTGCCTGTGTTTATGTGAACGGAAACAGTTTAACAAAACTCACGTGGAGAGTTATAGTAGATCAGGTCAGTGTGTGTGCATGTGAAATAATTATGATTTTTAAATGTTTTGATAGTCTCTCGTGCTCATCAAGGCTGTGTTTATTTGATCAAAAATACAGTAAAAATAGTGAAATATTATTGTCATTTAAAACAGCTGTTGTCTATGTGATAATATTTCACTATTTTTACTGTATTTTTGATCAAATAAATGCAGTCTTTGATTACAGGAATAAATTACGTTTTAGCATACATTCACATAGACAAGTATAAAATAATATTTCACTGTAAACCACGGCTTCACGGGGCTTATTGCTTTTATAAAACGGTTATTCCATATACGTAGTTAGGTTTCACAGAATAAAACAGAGCAAATAAAGTGTAATGATATTAATAAAAACAGTATTCTTCCACCAAACAATGTAGCTCCTCAGAAACAGTTGTGGTTGCAACAAAGTGGTTGCCGAGCAACAGACAAACATAAACAAAGGTGTATGTTACTTTGTAGAGTAATTTACAACAGCTTCGAACGCGGCTCAGCCAATCAGAATCAAGGACCAGAACTCTCTGTTTTATAATTCAGCGTTGATCACAGGAATCAATTACATTTCACAACATATTAGAACAGAAAACACAACATCATGTTGTCTTCAACAGCTGTAGCTGATCAGGATGTTGAGGGACACTGGTATGATGTCGTGGCTGACATCACTTCCTCACCGCTGTGTTTGACAGGGCTGTCTGGACTGGCTCCTGCTTTAGCTGGTTCAGGTTTCGTGTTGCGGGTTCGAGCAGCATTACGCTGAGATTCTCTCTCGCTCTCTGTCACCATGACGACGCTGTTTTCAGGAAGCCTGTTGGATTATCAATATGAAAATTACATTACAGTAGCAGTAATATTAACCCTCTGGTGCTGTTCAGTCATTTTTTTTACTTTATTAGAATGGTTTGAAACTTGGAAAAGGTTTTGGCACTTGTTTTGTGGGGGAAGAAAATTATGAACATAATACAAAAAGGTTAAATGGTCCTGAAAAAAAAAATACAGTCACACTTGTATTGTTCGCGGTCAAAAATGACCACACTGGAAACGAATGGGAAGCAGATTCATCTAGTGGAAACGTTTAGTCCTGCGCCCAAACAATCTCACTGAAAGCTCATTTTTTGAGATATCAACCTCAGATTTGGAACACAACTTGTTTAGATTGTTAGGCTTTGATTTTCTTGCAGTTTTAGAGTAAAACACGTTTTGGAAAATATATATTTCATATAAAATTTTAAAATAGTATTTTGTGCATTTTTCATTATAATTAACTTAAACTTCTCTAACTTTTTGGCTCACTTTTTTAAAACCTTTTTTCACTTCAGCAATAATTGGCCAAGTGTCTTCTTTAAAAAGAGACCTGTGCTCCAAAGCATTCTAGATTTACAACAGATTAAGCTGTAAATGTCATTTTCAGGTCTCAACTTAATGGTTCTTTAATTGTACTTATGATAACATTTTTAAAAATAAATAAATTTATCAAATAAAAAAAATATATTTTTTAATTAAATTAAATGAATTTTTTAAAAATTAAATGAATTTTTAAATTAAATTAAATTAAATTAAATTAAATCTGCGTCCATCTTACAAAACAAGTCCTTCAAAGTTTGTCTTGATAAAAATGGAAATCCAAAAATATATGTTTAACAGTAAAGTGATAAAATATTGACATTTTAGTGGTTCTTACGTATAACATGTTGCCTCAGAGCTTATGTATTATGTATTGTTTTCAATAATCATACATTTAAAATTCTTATTCATATGCATCAATCTTGAAATCTGACTTTTAAATTGTGAACAGTATACCGCTGCCAATAACTGATTTAAAATGCTAAAAATCGAATTAATCATGAGTTGTTAAAATAGTCGATTTATAATATATACACAAGTCATGTTACACGTGTGAATTAAAGCGATCACAGTGTGCCGATGTTCTTTAGCGTAAAAAAAACCTGCTTTTGAACTGAATCAGAATCCAGTGAATCAGGAATCAAGTCAATTCGCTGTCAATTCACGCAACATAACTAGGAACGCCACACAACTATCAAGTGAAGGTTTACAGCAGAACTGTGCAGCTTCTTACCCAGGAATGAGCTCAGCCGTATTCCGGCGACTCCTGCCCAAGTTTCTCTTGGCTTTGGAGGCTGACACTCCGAGTTCTGCATCTTTCTCCGGTCTCTTCTTCAGACTGCTGCCTCTATCTGTCTTCTGAAGGACCGGCACAAACAGTTCATTAGTGATGTTAAAGAGGAAGAACCTCAACACTGAGAAGCTTTTGCTAAAACAAGTGTAAAACAAAAGGTCATCCTCTTATGCTGCTATGGCTCTTACCTCTTCATCTACATTATCCCTTGTTTCTGCATGCTTTTTTCTTTTACACTCCTGGTTTTGCACTGCTTCATCCGCAGGCTGAGGGACTCTGCTTGTTATGATGCTTTCTGGAAGGGTTTCCATAGGAAACATATCAGCTGGCACTGCCTCGTCCCCTCTGGATTCTCTAAAGTGCTGTTTCTTCTCGGCAGGGAGAAGGCTTTCGTCTAATATGTTATTGTTGTTATTACAAACTTCTGGGTCTAACTCAAAGCTGCGCTCTCGATCTCCGTCGGTGGGAGGACTGCAGCAGTGCGAGGCAGCAGAATCACCAGCAGCGGCAGATGCAGGGCTCGTCTTATATCGACTGTAAAGGAACGACACCTTCATTTGCTTCTTTGGAGGCTGGGAAGAAGCTCCAGAACTTTTCTTGGATGAGGACTGCGGTCGAATCGTCCCGTTGGCCACAGCTGGAGATCCCCTCCCTTTGCCTTTGTCAGACGGGTGGCTCGTGTCAGTGTAGTTCTTACAGCTGCCTTTTCCTCTACTTTAAAATAATAATAATTAAAACTGAGATTTAAACTGAGATATGATCATTGAAACATCACATATTGCTGCTGCTTAGATTGGCAGGTTAAAAAAAATAATCACATAAAACAAAATGGATGTGTAAAAAACTAACAAGTGTGTGATTCCTTAGTAATAACAGGTGATGCCGTCTCACCTGACTCCGTTTGAGATGCTGTGGGTGACGCTGCTATTTTCACGAGGTACAGAGTTGTGATTGCTACGTGGACTCGGTGTGGAGAACTCGCTCAGAATGTGCTGAGCTTGATGGAAAGCCATCAGACAAACACCAGCTAGAGAGGAACTGCGGAGAGAACAGCTTTGATTTGAATGCACAGAAGCACAGGGTGGCGTTTCGTGTGGTTCAAGTATGGATATGGGCTGCTGACCAGGTGAAGACCAGTGTGATGATCCAGAAGGGCTCCTCCCAGCTGGGCCCCGGGACCACCTGAGCACACAGAGGCAGCATGTGGTGAGGAAGAGTCACGTTGAGGGTGAAGTGGAAAACGGAGCCACGTTCTGTCACCAGAGTCAAGTCTCTGATCACCCACGAAGAGGTGAAGTCTGGAGTGAATCTGGAGAGATGCAGAGAATTAAAAAAAATTTCATAGAGGAAAAAAAGATGCTGGGGAATATGGTGTAATGTAGGAATAGACCATGGAACATTTATGGGACAGTTCACCCAAAAATGAAAATTCTGTCATATTTTGAAGAATGTTGGTCAACAAACAGTTTCGGTTCCCATTGACTTACACAGTGTGGAAAAAACTAGGGATGCACGATATTATCGGAACGTTATCGAAATCAGCCGATAATGGCTTAAAATGCAAATATCGGCATTCAGGAAAAAGTTCACTTCAAGAATGAGCTCACTGCTGACGTGATCTTATCGCTGTCACACCCTGAGAACATGCAAGTTACTCGTCTTATCGGTAAGGCATCGGCCCGATATGAAAAATTATGCTGATATGCCTTACCGATAAGACGAGTAACTTGCATGTTCTCAGGGTGTGACAGCGATAATATCACATCAGCAGTGTGCTCATTCTTGAAGCGAACTCTTTCCTGAACGATGATTAAATTCACTGTTTTGAGCATTTAATTTGAGAAGGCGAGTACAGAATGAGGCGTCTGGTGTGCGATAGAGTCACAGTTACTAGTGCGAGCAGCAGCGGGTCCTAATGCTCGTCCGGTAAGGCTTTTTATTTACTTAGGGGGCGCTGTTGGCCTACTTGTAATAAAATGAAAGTAAAATACACAAATATCATTAAGATACTTGTGTTTCTGAATAAATAAAGCAGTAATTGAAGTCATAATTTAAAGGTCAGAAGGTATAGCTTACATGAATAAAAATCACAAACAACACACAAATTAAATAATTTTATATATACAGATTTATTCATTAATGTGTAATATGTTTTTTTTTCAAACAGATTATGAAAACTTAAATACAAGGAGCTCTAAAAGATTTTCAGAATTTGTACAACTCTTTTGTTTTAGACCATCTACAAATGTTAAATCTTCAAATAAAATGTTAAGGATTGCTTTATAGTTGCTTTATAGCTATTTTCAAAGTTTTCATTATAAAAGAACGTCATTGTTTATTAAATTGTCAAAAGTAAGTTTTTGATAAAAACTAACCAAAATGAAAAATAATATGTTTATAATCTCTGCACAGGAGAGACTTGGTGTTGTTTCCAAACAAAAGGAAATATATCGGTATCAGCATCGGCTATCAGCCAAAATGAGTTGAAAAATATCGGCAAAAATCCAATATCGTGCATCCCTAAAAAAAAACTCAATGGAAGTCAATGGGAACCGAACTGAGACGTTAGCAACATTTTTCAAAATAATCCTCTTTTGTGTTCCCACGTTTCCGCCACTGAATAAAAAATAAAAAAGGTAATTGCCTTAATAGATTGTTTTATTCAATGGCAGAAACGGGCTTCCATATGAAACTCACAGGAACAACACAAGGGTGAGTTAATGATGCCAGTATTTTGATTTTGGGATGAACTATCCTTTATGCGCTTTTAAAAAAACAAGGGGAATGAGAACACAGCAAGAAAAAAAGAGAGAGATCGAGTCATCGCCAAACTAAACATTAAAACTGATCATTACCTTCAATTATAAAAACAAATCATTATATGCTGCTAAACATTTGCAATGACTTTAGAGCACAGAAACAGAACAGGCAATAACTAGCAGTAACTAAAAGGGAATTTAGGAATATAACACTAAATCATAAATGTACTATTTTAATTCTGTGCATTTTCATTACAACTTAGACAGGCTGTCACACAGCAAATACAAGATGTTATCACAGCACTACTTCTCAATCTAGACAAAGGGATGGCATACGATCTGCACTTCATTAAAACAAATACTGGATAGTATGCACTAGGGTTGGGTACCGAAACCCGGTACTAATATGGCACTGATATGTACTAGAACCGAATCAGAATGCAGATTTCGGTGCCATGCCTGAGCGATCGATTGAAATATTTGTCCTCTGGTTCTCCGAAACGGACGTAAGAAGCATCATCACCGGCACCGCACATGAAAAATAATTTCCCGACTGAGAAAATGCACGTGAACTCAAGTCAGAAAACTGTAATAATACAAATCCAACAAATCTTTGTAGTAACGAGAGTGTCCGTGTTGTTTTCACATTCCGACTTAAAAGCACAGCTCGGGAAATGAGAGCATCCGAGGAGCGCGTGAATGCAGTAATTACACTTGCTCTGATGGCGGCAGGTAGCCTTCTGTTAACTAAGCTAAGCATGCTTAAATTATAATGCCTAAAGCTAAAACTTCCCTTGTATTCACATTTCTAAACCTGTTGTCCAACAAAAGAGAACATTATAACCTTTTTACTCCAGTCAAATGCTTCCTTTTGTGATCTGATGTGGCTTCTTGTCACAGAATGAGGCAGAAAATATTCCATAGGCTACTTTAAAAATACATCGATTAGCAATGGATTATAAATATACTTAATTATTATGAAAATACCAGAGATGGCTTGAATAACACAGATAAACTACATTGCCGCAGTCGAGTGTTTATTGTCTTTGTTTTATCATAAACGTTTATGTTCTGTTTACTTTAGCTATAATAGCGATGCCTTTGTCCATATTAGGGATTTCCTGGAGGGTCATGAGTTCCGCTACTTCTGTGACTGGATATGTGATATATTTTCTGTGCGAGGGAGCCCTCTGGCGTCCAGTATGAATGAAACAGACATCGTGTGTTTATAGTGCTAATGGCCAATCCATAATTTTTGGGGAATTTTATATATATTTTTTTTAATAAGTATCGGTTCAGGCACCGGAACCATTTTAAAAGTATCGATTTGGCACCGGTATCAAAAAACAAAAAAAACAAACCCAACCCTAGTATGCACAGTAGAGAAAAGAGCTGAGAGTCAGCAGGCACATGCACTTTCACATTAGCACTCGAGACTCACGCGATGGTGATTTCTGAGGATGAGTTGTAGTCCACTTTGAAAGACCTGCAGTGTTGCACCTCAAAGCCATAACCTTGACATTTATATCCATTAATGCTCATGGACACTACAGTCAGCGGCAGCTCGCCTGCATTCTCCACCTTAAAGCTCTTCTGGATGGAAAACAAGGGCTTACTTGATCGTAAACCTGTGAAAAGACAAGAAAGGGAATGGAAAATGCTGCTGATGCACTTAATGAGGTGTATTTCATCGATCTTTGGGTCACACTTTAGTTTGGGGACCAATTCTCATTATTAAATCTGACTTTTGCCTCAAACTCCTAATGTGCTGCTTATTAAAAAAAAGAAACCGAAACAAGTATATACAAGATACACGCAAATATACAAAATGTTTACCATTCTGAATATCATGTTGAGAAGTTTCTTCATTTTAAGTGGCTCGTGTTATGAAAATACTGGCATATTTCAATGCTCGGGTGAGATCTGTCTGTGCCGTTTTGACTTACTCGTTTTCATCACTTTCACTTTAAAGGGGTCGTGACATGAGAAACCAAATTTCCCTTGATCTTTTGACACAGAAGAGGTCTTTGTATGCTTAATACATCCTGCAAGTTTCATAACTTAAAATGTGACCTTGGAGCACAAAAGCAGTCATAAGTAGCACAGGTATATTTGTAGCAATAGACAAAAATACAAGCATGGGTCAAAATTATAGATTTTTCTTTTATGCCAAAAATCATTATATTAAGTAAAGATCATGTTCCATGAAGATATTTTGTAAATTTCCTACTATAAATATATCAAAACTTAATTTTTGATTAGTAATATGTATTGCTAAGAACTTCATTTGGACAACTTTAAAGGCGATTTTCTAAATATTTAGATTTTTTTGCACCCTCAGATTCCAGATTTTCAAATAGTTGTATCTCAGCCAAATATTGTCCTATCCTAACAAACCATACATCAATGGAAAGCTTATTTATTCAGCTTTCAGATGATATATAAATCTCAATTTCAAAAAATTGACCCATATGACTGGTTTTGTGGTCCAGGGTCACATTTAAGCATGTGTTCAGTTTTCACTGTTGACTGTTTTAAAAACAAATCGCATATGATGCTGGCTTTGCCAGAACACTTTTGCTCAAAGATCAGGCCTGTTCTGGACCCAACAACGACGCCACAAACTGTAAGTAATGTATTTCATGTAAAAACTATTTTTAAAACAGTAATGCATAGGCAATGATGTTAGCCAATCATAACAGTGGGCGGTTACACTGAGCTCTTAAAGGGAAAACACCCCAAAACCGACTGTTTAAAGTCAGAGGATGAGATACAGGGTGGAAAAAGGACATAAATCACTCAACTTTTAATGTTTTTCGTCCAAAAATAATTACACCTCAGGGAACATTATAAAATTAGGGATGCACGATATTATCGGAACGCTATTGAAATCGGCCGATAATGGCTTAAAATGCAGATCTCGGCATCGGCCCGATATGAAAAATTATGCCGATATGCCTTACCGATAAGACGAGACACTTGTAAATGAAATAATTTATATATATACAGATTTATTCATTAATGCGTAATATGTTTTTTTTTTTTCAAATGGATTATGAAAACTCTTTTGCTTTAGACCATCTACAAATGTTAAACATTCAAATAAAATGTTAAGGATTGCTTTATAGTTACTTTCAAAGCTTTCAATATACTCACATTATAAAAGAACTTCATTGTCTATTTAATTCTCAAAAGTCAGTTTTTGTTCAAACCAAATTAACCAAAATGAAAAATAATGTGTTTATAATCTCTGTACAGGAGAGACTTGGTGTTGTTTCCAAACAAAAGGAAATATATCGCTATCGGCCAAAATGAGTTGAAAAATATCGGCATATCGGATATCGGCAAAAATCCAATATCGTGCATCCCTAAATAAAATAAAATTTAAAAAAAACATATCATGACCCCTTTAATTCTCCTGCACTGACTCGTTCGCCAAACTGACGCTGACGTGTGGAAAACACCAGAAAAACTAGCCCAACGTCAGCCAACCGTCAGCTTGGTAGAGATGAGCTGTCAGGAGAAGCTGAGTAGTGGTCGACCGATATTGGTTTTTTGACAGGCGATGCCGATATCTTGGAAAGCAGGGTGGCCGATGGCCGATATAAAGCAGATATAATTGTATTTATTTTAATTAATATTTAAGAAACTTGAAATAATTTGAAAATGGATTAAAAAATAAATGTGTTAAATAAACATACTTATACTTTAATTGACAAAGTATTTTTCACAAATAAATAAATATTTAATAAAAATATAATTAAAAAGGAAGTAAACACTGTAAACAACAGGGCACTCAGTATTCTGGGAAGTTTGTGTGCATTGGAAATCATATTTTTTCAAATAAAGCCCAGGTAACACTCATTTTACATACAGCACACAGTGAAAATGTCATGAATATAACAGTGGGCAAATGCATAAAGCACAGCATCATTTGAATTCACAAGTTTAAAGTTTGTCGATCGTGCATCTCCAGGAAAGTATTATAATGTTTGCCTTTCTATTACTAATAATATTATTAGACAGACTTCAATCCGTATTAGACAGAACTGTTAACGACGACAGCGAACAAGAGGGAGAAAGTGAGCACTTCCCAAATGTTGACAGCCGTTCCCAGCGCCGTCAGCGCCAATAAAAGTGCCGCCTCGAATGCATCGGCCAAATAGGTCGATGCCGATATTTGAAAAATGGCAAATATCGGCCGATATATCAGTCGACCACTAAAGCTGAGCTTACCGTCTCTGCACTCCATGAGGGTCGACTGGGGCACGTTGAAGCGCAGTGAGGCTGCAGGCCCGGGGAGCTTCCCTCCCACTCGCAGGAGCTCCTTTGCCCCGAAGCCTTTAACCAGAACCATGTCAAACACAGTCAGGTTGTTCCTGTCAGAGAACAGAGAGAGCCACAATTACTGTGTGCTAACAACCAGCACAGAAACTCATCGCAACTCCTAGAAAAAAAACACTAGAACACATAAGGCGTGCTCAATCTCTTGCTCAATGTGGTGAATTTGGGTGAAAAATGGATCTGTATGGATTCTGTACAGATGAAATCGTGCAAATTGCTATTGAAATGACTGGATTTTGCCCACAAAATTTCACTGAGTGACCGCACCTTAAGGCACAATGTCATATGTCTAATTGCTAAATGAAAAGAAGAAAAAAATAAATAAATCACAATGTTGCACTACATAATTCATTTAAGGTTCCTACACTTTTGCTCAATAGATGCCCATGACTTGTCCTGTAGTATGTGTGCACTGGATGAGGATCACTCAAAACGCCCTAATAGTCGACTAAACGTTAGTCAACAACAACTATACATTAAGTCAACAAGGCTTAGTCAACTAAAATTTATTTAGTCAGTCGCAGAAAAAAAAGCTGTCAGTGTCCGTGACAGGCAGATCGTTAACGGCTGGTCCTTGAGGTAATTACAGTATACCGGGCAGAAAAATCGTTCATCCACCTCAAAAAAGCATAAGTAGTAGCAACTTTACACAGCCGTTTGCTCTAACGTTAGTGTTTGTGTGGAAGCTATTAGCGCATTTACTGCATGCCATGGAGGGTTTCCTGGAAACAACTTAAAATACGCCGTCATTTTTACTCATTCAGAAAATAGTACATCATTCGAAACTGTAAAGGGTCTACTTTTATGTGTGTGCACTCACAATATCGACAAGATGTTGTGTTTTTGTAAAATAAAGAAAACAAACATGCATGCTTTCTTCCGTCTCGGTCTCGGTGAACCGGAGTGCATCACAAAAATGCCTCACAGACATGAGAAATACATCTATAGAAAGCTTGAAATCTCTCCTTTTAAATAAACCAATTCAAATTGAAAGCAAAAACTCTCTGATTATGTAATCTGTATGAAAGGTGCATTAATGTGGAGATCAGCGAGTCAGCAACTTTATCTTCGCAGCTGACACACTGACTGAGAAAACTCTAATTTATTAATAAACAATTAAAATATCTCTTTGCTATTTTTCCGACACATAGTCATTACTTTTGCGGCAAGCATTTTGCGTGTGCTTGAGCGCGGTATAGGCTTTATATTTAAGGCCCCCCAAAGTTTTTGAACCGTAAGATTTTTAATGTTTTTAAAGAAGTCTCTTCTGCTCACCAAGCATGCATTTATTTGATCAGAAATAGAGCAAAAGCTGTAATATTGTGAAATATTTTTACTATTTAAAATAACTGCTTTCTATATGAATATCTGTTAAAATGTAGTTTATT
>NW_015643640.1:1116999-1121747 GCF_001515625.1 Sinocyclocheilus rhinocerous | reverse complement strand
AATAAATTACAGTTTAACAGATATTCACATAGAAAGCAGTTATTTTAAATAGTAAAAATATTTCACAATATTACTGCTTTTGCTGTATTTCTGATCAAATAAATGCAGGCTTGGTGAGCAGAAGAGACTTCTTTAAAAACATTAAAAATCTTACTGTTCAAAAACTTTTGACTGGTAGAGTATATTTAAGGGCATGCAATTAGTCTACTTCTAAATGGCTTAAATGAACGACTACTAATCTCGACTAGAAAAATTTTAAAGTTTGCAGACCAAACTGTATACCATTTTCCAAAATTTCTCCTAGGAAATACATTTTAAGGGTTTTTTTATGACCATGCATTGGCAGTTCTGTCCATAGCAACATACCGACAAAAAGCAAAACTTTTTTCCTTAATCCATTCAACACATTTATAATGAAATAGCTCAGTGCTACATAAATGCCTCATCTGTGCAGAGCAGTACCTGATGAGGAGCAGTGAGGTGATGTGCTTGTGTTCTGTGGGTTGGTACGCCACCGAAACCGTCCTCGACTCCCACGGCCGGAGGACAAATCTCAACACACGGCCTCTCTCACTGTCCTGTTAGCAAAAACACGAGTACACAATAACCAGAGTTATAAACAATGCACACTTAATAGTGCTTAATACAGCTGTTCAAAGATCATGAGCTCACCTTATGATTAGCAGCCAACAGAAGAAACTCTGCTGTAGTGATATTCACAGACAGCGGGCTAATATTAAACCTAGAACAGATACATTTATGTCGTGAAGTTATTTTTCATGAACACTGTTGTTATTGTTAACTAAAATTTATTATTTACTATTCAAAAAATTTACTATTTTTTGTTAACTGAAAAAAGCTGAAATAAAATAAAAATATCTGATGAAAAAATTAGAAATATCTTGGGAACTAAATGAAACAAAAAACACTAGTTGAAGTACTAAAATTACTGAAACCAAAATAAAATCTAAACAGAAAAAAAAAAACTAATAAAAAATGACAAAAGCACATAAAAACTGAAAATACTCAAATTAAAGCTAATTAAAATGTTAATAAATACTATAATAATAAAAACCACTAAAATAACACATCTTATGACTCTTTAACCTTATGTGAAAATACATGTCCTATTTACATGTCAACATTTTAGCATGTAAAAGCTTGTATTTACTGTATTTCATATTGCACTAGATATTCAATTTTTCATAAAGGCATTGTAATTAAGGTTTTTGGCAGAATTTAGGCCATATGAGTGTGTGTTTACAGTATGCACCATTTAGTCAGCATGTCAAGGGCTTCGAGGGGAACCGGGTATGAGGAGAGGGTTCGGATTTCCACAGAAACCACCGAACCCGTCGGGTTTTTCAGAGTGAAATTCTTTACCTGGAATTAAATTACAACAATTAGCTGTATAATGCCTACTTAATGATTTGATTAATAGACACACAGTTCACACAATGAGGAAAATTCTGTGTCATGCACTAAAACTTCTTACTAAAGATACTCCTTTTACAGAGTTTTACCGAACAAACATTTGGGTGAAGTTCAATTCAAAAGATCTTTATGAGTGATTTGCATACCTTACTGTCATTGACAGGTGTGGCCCCGAAGTCCAGGGGTGAAGAGTGGTTTGCAGGAAGTCTGGGCCACCTGAAACACACACACACACACACAGAAACAGATGCATGCATGCTCAATAAAACAGTATGCATATTTGCAGTGCATGCATATATGTTTAAACAGCATACAAAATGAGTAGCCTATTTGTCTTCACAGGTCTGTCTACATCTTTCAGCATGTTTACCTGCATGAAAGCCCTTTGCTACAAAGCCAACGGCTACAGAGCGCAGAGGCCAGACTGCTGTCTACTTTCCAGAGAGATGAGGAGGATTCTGGGAGAAGGGATTGCTGCCACTCAACGCGTCCTGCACAGGAAAAAACATTCAATAGTTTTTACTTACAGCATACTCATAAAAGATGCAAAAACTAGTATACCACAATCTATTCAATCCATTTATAGGACAAGTTTACGACAAGTGACTACACTAGAGGGCCTCAAGATGACCTAAAAATTATTTAAAATAAGACCAAATGTGATAATAATGATTACAATATTTCTTTATAATTAAAAAATGACTTCCTCGCAGGGTTATTATAGAAAACTAAAACCAAATAAATGAAATAAATGTTAACTGAAACAAAATAAAATATAAAAACCATAAACATATTTCAGCTAGTTGCCAAAGCAACATTTCTCATTTTTATGCAGTGTAATTATATGTATTAAAATATAAAATCTAATACAGAAATAAAAATGAAAAAAAAAAATAATATATATATATATATACTTTTTAAAAAATATTATTAAAAACTATAATAGGATCTCATTGATACTAAAATAACACTACTTCCCTGTTTTAAAATTATGATTTCTAGACCTGATTAGGCATTTAAAAAAAAATTAAAATGACGTAAAAATACAAAAAATGTATGAAATTTAAAAAGAAAAAGAAAAAAAAAAATATATATATACACATACTTTTTAAACATATTATTAAAAACTATAACAGAATCTCAATGATACTAGAATAACACTGCTTCCCCGTTTTAAAATTATGATTTCTAGACCTGTAAAAATCACATAAATTAATACAAACTTGAAACGCCATGGGCATTTTTAAAATTAAAACACATTTTACTATTTATGCCAAGCTCTAAAATAATTTATCAGGTAGAAGTTGTGAATAAAAAATATTTGTAAAAATCCTTATCCAGTAAATCACGATGGACTGGAAGATATAATAATTTTGATTCATCATTTTAGTTGCTTTATTCTTTTACAGAAACTAGATTAAAATAAGCTTTCAAAACAAAACCAGGGCTAAGGGAGCCTTCGAATATTGTTTAGACAATGGAGGACAAAAAGGCTGAGATCCACTGGTGTAGAAAATCTCTTCAGTGAGTCCAGGTGTGTTTGTCTCACCTGCTCTGGACAAACGGAGAGGACAGAGCCGTTCACACTCCTCAGCAGACTCAAACATAACATCTCCCTGCTGCGGATCAGTTCAGACAAAAACATGCAAAGTCTGGTTAATAATATGACCTAAAGTAAGATAATGCAGCATAAACAAATAAACTACTGCTTATACATTCTCTTTCAAATGCATTCTCTCTCTGCAGCAGTGAAAGAATCTAATCCATCTTTAGGTTTCTGTCAATACAGCACAGTGGGCATAAACCAGGGGTGTGTGATATTTATCATCTACAATAATATGTTAATTGTTGTTTTAATGATGTGCGAGCTGACATCATAGAGTATGTCACTCAAAAAACAAACAGAAACACGTCTTGAGAGTCCAAAAGCATTGACTGCGTGATGAAGCAGTCAGAATGACCTGTAATTCAAGTTATGAAAGCAACAAAATATCCTTGTATGGGTATGTTTTTATATTCATAAGATATGATATAATTGAGTAATACACACTAGCAAGAGTGCCGTTTTCCTGAATATCAGCATATGAGCACGATCGCAAACAAAGCCGGAGCAGAACATTTGTGCGTCGCAGAGCAACACTGCAGTGTTTAGTTTCTTAATGAATCTGTTTTTGAATGAATCAGGCGTTTTGAACAAATTGTTTGAATAAATGATTCAATGATCCATTCATAAAGACAGTCACTTGCTTTGTTTCTAAATGAATCAGGCGTTTTGAATGAATTGTTTGAATAAATGATTCAATGATCCATTCATAAAGACAGTCACTTGCTTAGTTTCTAAATGAATCAGACGTTTTGAACAAATTGTTTGAATAAACGATTCAATGATCCATTCATAAAGACAGTCACTTGCTTTGTTTCTAAATGAATCAGGCGTTTTGAATGAATCGTTTGAATGAATGATTCAGTGAATCGCTCATTAAGGGACTTGCTGCCACCTACTGGCGGTTTTAGTGTCATATTTATCCATCACAGGCCTAAACCAGCCAAAGAACCAGCACAAAAACACACTCGTAATTATCATTATCTAAAAAAATCCAGATAAATATCAAGATATTATTTTTCGTCAATATCGCACACCCCTAGCGTGAACCGTATCTGTATTTTGAAGCAAGTTCAGTCATGTTCATGCTGATGTATTCAAGCTTTACCTTTGAGGCAGAAGAGTATGTTTGGAGGTGAAGCTCCACTGGAGTCCCCACACTGGTTCTCAGAGTCACTGTGGTTCTGAGGATTGTGGGTAAAGATCTGCTGAGTAGCTGAAGAGACAGAAGCTTCCAGCTCCCAGGCCTCACTTCCAGGGACTTTGTCAAATTTACAATCTATAAAATGGGAAAATTTACATCTCAGGAAAGCTGTAAAAACAGTTACACGACCAGTCAAAAGTTCTTGAACAGTAAGATTTTTAATGTTTTTAAAGAAGTCTCTTCTGCTCACCAAGCCCGTATTATTTTGATCAGAAATACAGCAAAAGCAGTAATATTGTGAAATATTTTTACTATTTAAAATAACTGCTTTTTATTTGAATATATTTTAAAATGTAATTATTTCAAAGCTGAATTTTCAGCATCATTACTCCAGTCTTCAGTGTCACATGATCTTCAGAAATCATTCTAATATGCTGATTTGCTGCTCAAGAAACATTTCTGATTATTATTATTATTATTATTAATATTTAAAACTGATGAGTGCGTTTTTTCAGGATTCTTTGATGAATAGAAATTTTAAAAGAACAGCATTTATTTTAAATAGAA
>NW_015643640.1:1108665-1116708 GCF_001515625.1 Sinocyclocheilus rhinocerous | reverse complement strand
AAACATTACAATATAACATTTCTGTAATCTATATAACCTACCAGTCAACAGTTTTTGAACAGTACGATTTTTAATGTTTTATAAAGAAGTCTCTTCTGTTCACCAAGCCTGCATTTATTTGATCCAAAGTACAGCAAAAGCTAAAAATGTTGTGAAATATTTTTACTATGTAAAATAACTGCTTTCTATATATTTTAAAATGATTGCTGTGATGCGCAGCTGTATTTTCAGCATCATTACTCCAGTCTTCAGTGTCACATGATCTTCAGAAATCATTCTAATATGCTGATTTATTATCAGTTGTGCTACTTAATATTTTTAAAACAGTTGAGTACATTTTTTCAGGATTCTTTGATGAATAGAAAGATCCAAAGATCAGCATTTATCTGAAAGCTTTAAGCTTTTGTAATATTATACACTCTACCATTCAAAAGCTTGGAGTCAGTATCTTTTTTTTGGGGGGGAAAGAAATTATAGAAATTAATACTTTTATTTAGCAAGGATGCTTTAAATTGATGATAAAGACATTTATAATGTTTCAAATGATTTCTATTTCAGATAAATGCTGTTCTTCTGAACTTTCTATTCATCAAAGAAACCTGAAAAAATTCTACTCAGCTGTTTTCAACATAATAATAAACAGTAAATGTTTCTTGAGCAGTAAAGCAGCATATTAGAATGATTTCTGAAGAATCATGTGACACTGAAGACTGGAGTAATGATGCTGAAAATACAGCTTTGATCACAGAAATAAATTACATTTTAAAATATATTCAAATAGAAAGCAATTATTTTAAATAGTAAAAATATTTCACAATATTACTGCTGTAGTTTGAATCAAATAAATGCAGGCTTGAAAAAGCAGAAGACATTAAATATCTTACTGTTCTAAAACTTTTGACTGGTCGTGTATAATATTATTTAGTTTTAATTGTGTATTTTAAGGACTATGTTGACTAGTTGAAAAAAATCCTATCCACAAACTATCTGACATTAGCTTTGTATAATAACAAAAAGTACAAATAAAATCACTGACCCACCAACTACTCAAGAAATTCAACACTCTTAATTTAGTCCCCGAGTGTCCTGCAGTGCATTGATCTGCTCTAAAGACGAGTGTTCACAGCACATCCAGCTGTCATTACCTTAAAGACTCTGTGCTGGGACAGTGAGATGTGAGTGATTCTGAAGGTGACGAGGAAGGGGTTAAACAGCCAGAGCTCGACCTGCTCTGAGCCCCTCGGCTTCTGACGGACCTGAACTAAAGAACTCAGCTCAGAGTTGGGCCATCTGAAACACACAGAGAGGAACCACTGTAAAAACAAGGCTAAACATTGAGGAGAACACAGCATTTACTGGGTTACTTCATATATTTGATATCCTAATTATAAAGAGGTGAAGGAAAGACACTACATTCACATTAGAGCCCGACCGATATGGGTTTTTTGGGACCGATACGATTCCGATATTAGGGAGTAAAAAAAGGATATCAATATATTCTTTGTGCATATTATAGTACAGTACCAGTCAAAAGTTTGGACACTTTCCCATTCGAGGGTCCAAACATTTGACTGGTACTATATACAGTATAGAATACAGTATATACATAAACAGAATATATATACATAAACACTTACTTAATATCCTAATGATTTTTGGCATAAAAGAAAAATGGATAATTTTGACCCATACAATGTATTGTTGGCTATTGCTACAAATATACCCCAGCGACTTAACACTGCTTTTGTGCTGCAGGCTCATATTTTTGATATCCTAATTATAAAGAGGTGAAGGAAGGACACTACATTCACATGCATACGTTTGGGATCTTTTAATGTTTTAGAAAGTAGCCTCTCATTAAGCATAAGAGATACTTTTAACATTTAAACATAAGCTTAATTTTTATCTTATCAAGCATACGGTTACTTTCAGAAACATTTAAAAATGCAAGGCTGAATTTACTTGATAAAAAATACAGTAAAAGCAGTAATATTGTGGAAAATTTTCACAATTTAAAAGAACTGTTTTATTTTTTAATATATTTTAAAATGTGATGGCTAAGCTGAATTTTCTTATATGTCCAATTGCCATATAAGTAATAGTAAAATATTTTTACTATTTAAAATAACTGCTTTCTATTTGAATATCTGTTAAACTGTAATGTATTTCTGTGATCAAAGCTGTATTTTCAGCATCATTACTCCAGTCTTCAGTGTCACATGATCTTCAGAAATCATTCTAATATGCTGATTTGCTGCTCAACAAACATTTCTGATTATTATTATTATTATTATGTTGAAAACAGCCGAGTAGAATTTTATCAGGTTTCTTTGATGAATCAAAAGTTCAGAAGAACAGCATTTATCTGAAATAGAAATCTTTTGTAACATTATAAATGTCTTTATCATCAATTTTGATCAATTTAAAGCATCCTTGCTAGATAAAAGTATTAATTTCTATAATTTCTTTCCCCCCAAAAAAAAAATATATATATACTGACTCCAAGCTTTTGAATGGTAGAGTGTATAATATTACAAAAGCTTTTTATTTCAGATGAATGCTGATCTTTGGATCTTTCTATTCATCAAAGAATCCTGAAAAAAAAATGTAAATATTAACAATAATAATAATAAATGTTTTTTGAGCAGCAAATCAGCATTTTAACAGATATTCAAATAGAAAGCATTCAAAATGAAACCAAAACAATGTTTTTTATATTCAATTTACCAGTCAATACTGTGTATTCACAGTCCAACAGTGATTTGAATTGATTTAAATACAGCTAATGTAAATGATTAAAGCATAAGGTAAACTGCAGTAAATCTGCTCTTACCTGTGTGTGCTTTCCAGCAGTGGATATAAATTCACCGTTCTGTTTGCTAAAATCTCTAGGCCGAACTGACTCGGACATCTTGTACTTTTAGCTGACAAAGAGCCTAAACACAAAAAAGTGAAACACAATCAAGCAAACAGGGTATGAACAATCAGAACACGCATGAGTATTTCAGGCTACTGACGTCTACAGAAGAGCGAAGCCACTTGAGTGAAATTCATAGCGGAAGGCTTGAGCAGCGCTTCAGTCAGTTCAACACTGCTGTCGGTTCTGGACATGAGCTGGATCTCCTTAAAAACACACAAGACGAGTCAAGCCACAAGTTTATAAACCATGCATAATTAAACCCATCAGAAGCGGTGTGCACATACCTTCACACAGAGCTGTTTAACCCCCGAGTTCAACACGAACACTCCTATTCTGGGATCTGCCGGATTAAAAATGCATGAATAATTACGAATACATATTTTGAAAATTGCTTCCAAATGGGAAAAAAATAAAGAATGCACAGCATGATGGGACCCTTTTGGGGTAGGAGCGTGTTTGTTTTGGTGATTTCAAATATAAACATTGGCTACCAAAAATCGCTTACCCTGCCTTTAAGACTGCTTTTGTGCTCCAGCGTCACACATATTTGTTGGGCAGTGTAGTATTTTAATAGAGCAAAAGCATTTCTGTATTTAATAAGGAAGTGAAACAGAGTCTACGCTCATATCTAACAGTTGATCTGAAGAGATCAAGTAGGCTGATGGTTTTGAAAGCAGAGATGAAATCTATGACGAGGTGTTTCCAGGTGATATTACTGCCACATGTTTGTGCTATAAATGAAAAAACTGACTCATATCATTAGACTCGAGACATTACCACCTCAAAGAGTGCATGGATTTTCAGTGGCAAGTTACTACATACAGTTACTTTAAAAAATAGGGTGCAAACTACAATGCATATGTTAATTCCAGTAATGAAACAACCATAAGTAAATGCATTGAATTCAGAGGTTTAATAACATGTACACTAACATTAAATGTTTAAATGCTTGAGAGTGGGTAATTTTTTTTGTGTTTGAAAGAAGTCTCTTATGCGCACCACGTTTGCTTTTTTTTTTTTTTTACTGTATTAAAATACAGTAATATTGTAATAAAAATGGTTTTCTAATATATTTTAAACTAATGCAATCCTGTGATGGCAAAGCTCATGATCTTCAGAAATCATTCTAATATGCTGATTTGCTGTTCAAGAAACATTTCTGATTATTATCAATGTTGAAAACAGTTGTGCTGCACAATATTTTTGTGGAAACTGTGATAGAGTTTATTTGTCAGGATTCACAGATGAATAGAAAGTTCAAAAGAACAGAATTTATTTGAAATATAAATATTGTGCAACACTATAACTTTCTTGAATGTCACTTTTGATCAATTTACTGCATCCTTGCTACATAAAAGTACAATCAGATTTAATCACTGCAGATCTGAAAGATTCATTCACGGATTTGAAAAACAAATCTGAATTGGATACAGTGTAAACAAAGCCTTGTAGGCCTCAACTGTTGTTTGTTTACAATGAATCTGTTGCATTAAATAACCAATTATATACATACTATAGTTATGTAAAGCATGATATGTTTGTGCTTTCTTTTTAAAAGAAAAAGAACAAAAATCTAATAATGCTGTGGTTCTATGGCTGTTTATATTACAACATTTTTACACCACTACTTTTTACACCATTTTTATGATCTCGCCAAGGGCCCCACGAACCCACGAGTGCTATCCAGAAGTCCAAACAAAAAGTGTTAAAACACAATCATGCTGAAAAACACGATGGACACACAACAAATTTCCCAGTTTTTGTGTGTGTGTGTGTGTGTTTTTGTGACAAATGAGGACATAAATTTGTATAATGACAAAGGTATGACATAGGTATTACAAGGAGAAGGTGACTTTTCATGTGTGTGTGTGTGTGTGTGTGTGTGTGTGTGAGAATCATATAAAAAAATAAACAAATGCTGACGCCTTCAAAGATCACCGAGAAAACTAAACCAACGGCAAAAATAAATAAAGCAAGCAAAACACGTACAAAAATTCACACAAATATCACTAGGAGGATTTTAGTCAAAAATAATGTCGAGCACTTCTAGCATCTGCGGCAGAAATCAAATACAGGTTTATAATCTAAAAGAGCACAGTGTAAAAAAAAATCACTTTAAAGTATGGATAAAAGCAGAAAGGGACAAACCGGCAGCATCTTCTGGTGGTGGGAGGACTAGAAGCACCACAATGTTCTCCAGCACGTACGGCTTGAGTTTGTCCAGGTGTCTGTCCCCTCTTTCAGAAAGACTGATCCGAAGTGCAAACCTGCCCTCCTCGGATACTAAACACCAACCCTGAGAGGAAAGAGAGCGACGCGTAAAGACTGCACAAACATATTTCATCAACTCACTAAACACCCGTCAACACAAATCACAGGAATGCAAAGCGTTCCAACTAAACAAGACGTGCCCCGTCTCGACAGACAACCAGCAGAAAACTGATCAATCAATGCAACTGAAGCGGTCACCTCACTACATGATTGTATGTGAGTTTCACTTTAAAAGAATCAGATGTCTGTGAGTGCAAAGCTGCTAACAGCCCGATCAACTCCATACTGAATTATTAGCTGCGTAGAGTCCCAGGCCTTTCCAGCAAGGACTTGCTTTTCCTAACCAATAATAAAGCCATGGTGACGTAATCTAGTGTCTTCAGATTAGGGCTGAAATGATTAGATTTTAACAGAGAAGACCATGCAAAGTTATTTTACATTTGCTTTTTCAATTTCTTACTACTGTTAAACCAACCTGAAAAACTTAAACCACTGTTTATTTCATTTGTATCTTTGTTGTATTGTATTATATTTGTGCTATTGCTTGTAATTTGTTTATTTGTTCTTATTTTATTACTGATGGTTTACTTGTGTTCAATAATGTCTGAACTTTTTATTAGTCAAACTAGTAAACAACGAGTCAAACAACTATTTTATTTCTATTTATTTTATTATTTTATATTTTATTTTATATAATTTTATTTATATTTATTTTATATTTTATTTATATTTTATTTTATTATATTTTATTTATTTTATATTTTTTTATTTATTTTATTATTTTATTTACTTATTGTGGCAGGGGTAGTGAAATTTTTGAAAGCACAAGTAAAAATAATTTTTTAACCTTTTTTTAAAAATTATTTGTAATTTTCTAGGCAGATGCACTTCTCATAAAATCACCCTCTAAAAGGATTCATTCGTTCCAAATAAAGCAATTAAAGTTATCTGGTAAAAATTCCTGTATTTCTTCATATGGCACAAAAAGCAAGATATCGCGATGTCAGTTTTTTCCAATATCGTGCAGCCCTACTTCAGAAATTGTTTCTGAGAACAATACGGTTATGCTAAACAGTAAATTGAAAAAAAGTTGTTGTTTTTTTCCATATAACACAACAGCAACAACAACAATGATAGAGGATGTCAGGCTTGGGCCAAAGCTTTTATTACTCTCTAAATACCAAAAGCATAAATCTTACAGCTTGGCCAGTTTTCTCCGCAGAAATGAGAACACAAAATAAAAAATTTAAATGTGCATTTACAGCATGCAAATATTTGTGTCTGTCTGAACAGATGCATTCAAATTGTGAATTGGTGTGAACCGGCCTGAAACTGGGATCACTTGTAAATATTCAAGTGGGCAAAGTGAGATTAATATTTGTACCGAATGAGTTACAGATCATTTCGAGGGTTAGTAAATGTAACATTCTTTACCTGGGGCTGATTGGAGAACATTTTTGGTAAACTGCAATCAAGCAGCAGACCTAAAATTGTTATATTAGAAGCATCTTCCTGCAAGAGCAAAAGAAAAAGACCATTTAAATTCTCTTTTCAGACCAAATTAAACAGTCACAAAAATACATCTCATTTAAATTATGAAGCAGACGCTTTCATCTGTAGCAATGTAATATTATAACAACACATGATAACACACAAGAATGATTTAAAAAAAAATGTTTTTAAAGAAGTCTCTTCTGCTCACCAAGCCTGCATTTATTTGATCAGAAATACAGCAAAAGCAGCAAAATTGTGAAATATTTTTACTATTTAAAATAACTGCTTTCTGTTTGAATGTATTTTAAAATGTAAATAATAATAATAATAATAATAATAATAATAATAACGTTTCTTGAGCAGCAAATCAGCATATTAGAATGATTTCTGAAGATCATGTGACACTGAAGACTGGAGTAATGATGCTGAAAATACAGCTGCGCATCACAGAAATAAATTACAGTTTAACAGATATTCACATAGAAAACAGTTATTTTAAATAGTAAAAATATTTCACAATATTACTGCTTTTGCTGTATTTCTGATCAAATAAATGCAGGCTTGGTGAGCAGAAGAGACTTCTTTAAAAACATTAAAAATCTTACTGTTCAAGAACTGTTGACTGGCAGTGTGTAATAAAAGCATGTGGTGGCAAGGGGATTTCAAACTCCAAATATGACAACAAAGCTCTAATAAAACAACATTAGTAATACATCTTGTAAAGGCTGAGATTTCAGTCATTTTTTGCTGAAAATCTAATTTGTGCACCAGCATATTCAAATATGCTATGCTGGTTATGTGTCTTCACAAAGCATATCTGAATATATGAATTGTGCAAATGAGATCTGAGAGCAAAGGGTTGAGAATAATGACTAAAGATTGTGCTTTGTCTGTTTTGAATGCGGCAGCCTCCGCTCACCATTCACTTTCACTGTATGGAAATGAGGAGATTCTGCTGAACTTGTTTTTGTGTTCCACAACAGAGAAGAGAGAAATCCATAGGGGTTTGGAAAGACATGAGAGTAAATGACGAGGGAGAGATTAATTAAACCGATTCGCCGTCACATCGCAGTGCCTCATTTTTCACCATGGACAATCAGCGTCTTTGCAAAAAGTGCATGAACTTTTTAATGGATAAGCCGCCTGCTAGGGATGTAACGATTAACCGCGAGCCGGTTGAAAATCGATTTAAATATGTGACGATTCAAATCGGTTGAGATGCGAAACAAATCGCGATTCAGTTAGGTGTAGGAGTTTATATGAATGTATGTCTGAGGGGAACTTAGAAAAGTTTAGATGGTATTTTTTCTTTTCATCTTGCCTCTGTATAATGCATATTAAAGTTCATAAGTGCAGCG
>NW_015643640.1:1106494-1108347 GCF_001515625.1 Sinocyclocheilus rhinocerous | reverse complement strand
TCACAAAACTGAAGTCAGACCATTCTGTTTTTGCTTCAAATTTCGAAAATTATACAATCTAATTTGGATTAAAAACGGCTCATGTTGCATGTATGCTGCATCTTTGTTTGGATCATGATTAAAATGCAGTGGTTGCCTCTAATTATAAATGGGAAGAGCACAGACAAAGCCTTAGTTTGTTTATATGAAGAGATTTCTTTAATTTGTGTTATTTCTTTAATTTGGGGCTTGTTTTAAAATAAAAAAAATAAAAAAGTTATGTTATTTACATTTACATTATATTTTGTTATTTAGCAGACGCTTTTATCCAAAGCGACTTACAAATGAGGACAATAGAAGCAATCAAAACCAACAAAAGAGCAATAATTTACAAGTGATATATTAGTATATTACTATAGAGTTATATTTCAATTTCACAAAGAAACGTGCAGCATTTTGTCCAAGCAATAATAAAAGGACACATTTAATTTATAATTTGTCTTAAAACTCATTTTGTAAAAAAAAAAATCGTGAATCGAATCGAATCGTGAGTTGAGTGAATCGTTACATCCCCTAAGTTTTGTCTGAACTATCCCACATCCATTCACACACGCTCCTCACTGTTAAAATAAGAATGTGGGGCATCTTGTGCCAGCAGATAAGATCTCGGGAGGAATAGCGGCTGATATTCAGCTATCATTCAGCACAAGAGAGAGCGAAACTGCAGTGGCTTGATCCAAACGCAGAGCTCAATCTGAATGTGGCCGCGACAAACGAAGCGCGTCTATATTTAAACTTGTTTATGAGAGCCGAGATCCAGCAGAACACCTGTAGGACATAAAACAGACGATCGCCTACCTCTGTCAAACCATCGACACGGAGAAGAAATAACACAGTCATGCAGGTGTGTATTGTGAAGATTATAGAGACGGGTAAACAGCAATGCTTAGAGTATTACGCACACTACCAGACAAACGTTTTTGAACAGTAAGGTTTTTAAAGAAGTCTCTTCTGCTCACCAAGCCTGCATTTATTTGATCAGAAATACAGCAAAATCAGTAATATTGTGAAATATTTTTACTATTTAAAATAACTGCTTTCTATTTGAATATGTGTTAAAATGTAATTTATTTCTGTGATCAAAGCTGTATTTTCAGCATCATTACTCCAGTCTTCAGTGTCACATGATCTTCAGAATGTTGCTCAAGAAACATTTGTTATTATTATTATTAATATTTAAAACAGCTGAGTACATTTTTTCAGGATTCTTTGATGAATAGAAAGATCCAAAGATCAGCATTTATCTGAAATATTCATACTCTACCATTCAAAAGCTTCAGTTTAATTTTTTTGGGGAAAGAAATTGATACTTTTATTTAGCAAGGATGCTTTAAATCGATCAAAAGTGATGATACAGACATTTATAATGTTACAAAAGATTTCTATTTCAGATAAATGCGGTTCTTCTGAACTTTCTATTCATCAAAGAAACCTGAACAAATTCTACTTTGCTGTTTTCAACATAATAATAATAATAATAATGATAATCAGAAATGTTTGTTGAGCAGCAAATCAGCATATTAGAATGATTTCTGAAGATCATGTGACACTGAAGACTGGAGTAATGATGCTGAAAGTTCAGCTTTGATCACAGAAATAAATTGCTTTTTACTATATATTCACATAGAAAAGTTATTTTTAAAAAACACACACAAATGCAAAAATGCGTTGTGTGTGAACGGGCCCTAATGCAGTAAGTTTTGCTTTCTCTGCAGGCTGTAGGAAAAATATCAACAAGAACAAGACTCATCAAGAGTCATGTGGGATTGCATGAGTGTCTCTCCTTTGTGTGTGTGTGTGTGTGTGTGTGTGTG